>NC_046665.1:24671616-24687897 GCF_010883055.1 Belonocnema kinseyi | reverse complement strand
GCAGCTTAGAATACAATTTAAAGCAAAATAAGAAACAAATACAAAAATAATCATGATAAATACAATTTGCTTTTTATTTTACAATTTTTTAATAAGTAATCCCTGGCAGAGTTACATAAAAAATATATTATAATTGATATAAAAGTGTTATGTATAATGTAGAAAACTTGACAGGTTGGACAAAATCGAGTGCGAAGCAGGAGATACGTGATGAGAATGTGTTCGTTAAAGCCGAAAGAGCATTAACAAAAGAGAGTACAAAATCACAAAATTACAGTTATCGGTCCGTTCACCTTTGATTTTAAAAGGTATGTGCCCGAATGCGGAAGAAATGTAAAGACTAAGCGTGGAGTGCGATTGCCCTCAGTCGCGTGCCGTAGGTGTGCTCAAACTCTCGAGCTAAGCTTTTTTAACGAAAGAGAATTCACAATCACAAAATTACAGTGGTGGCTGTTTTAGGTCTTAATTTTAAAATGTTTGCGCAAGAATGTGCGAAAATATAAAGACCGAGCGCGTAGCGCAAGGTAAACACATAATCGAGCTCGAAGCGCGAGATAAATACAACATTCGATTTTTTTTAGTTGAACAAATATTTGCTTATGCTGAAAATTGACCATTTTCAGTTAAAAATTAATCTTTTTTGGTAGAAAAGTATTCTTCTTGTTTAAATTAAAATTATTTCTTGAAAAAAAGATCCTACTCCATCTTCACTCCATTGGGAATCGAACCACAAAACTACTGATTTCCGGTCAGGTGCTTTTCCAATTAGGCTAGTAGAGGGATCAGAATAAGAACTCTTAATTCAAGAACATAACGCTAATTTTTAGCTAGGTGTTAATGGTACAAGTAATTATTTAAAAAAATTTTTTTTAATTTTGTAATGTATCTGCTATATCATCAGAGATTGTACCTTACCGACAGCAGATCAACCCTCCAAACCATGAAGGCAGAAAATCTACACAATATCGATCAAGTTAAGAATCTTCAATAACAGAAAATGCTTAAAGTCTTATTAAGACTAGATGGAACATAATATTTTTTAAATTAAAATTATTTCTTGAAAAAAAAGATCCTACTCCATCTTCACTCCATTGGGAATCGATATTGTGTAGATTTTCTGCCTTCATGGTTTGGAGGGTTGATCTACTGTCGGTAAGGTACAATCTCCAATGATATAGCAGATACATTAAAAAAATTTTAAATAATTACTTGTACCATTAACACCTAGCTAAAAATTAGCGTTATGTTCTTGAATTAAGAGTTCTTATTCTGATCCCTTTAATAGTTTAATTGCAAAAGCGCCTGACCGGAAATCAGAAGTTTTGTGGTTCGATTCCCAATGGGGTGAAGATGGAGTAGGATCTTTTTTTCAAGAAATAATTTTAATTTAGAAAATATTATTTTCCATCTAGTCTTATTACGACGTTTAGCATTTTCTGTTATTGAAGATTCTTAACTTGATCGATATTGTGTAGATTTTCTGCCTTCATTGTTTGGAGGGTTGATCTACTTTCGGTAAGGTACAATCTTTGATGATATAGCAGATACATTAAAAAATTAAAAAATTTTTTTAAAATAATTACTTGTACCATTAACACCTAGCTAAAAATTAGCGTTATGTTCTTGAATTAAAAGTTCTTGTTCTGATAATAGCTTCTAATAGCTCTAATAGCCCTCTAATAGCTTAATTGGAAAAGCACCTGACCGGAAATCAGAAGTTTTGTGGTTCGATTCCCAATGGAGTGAAGATGGAGTAGGATCTTTTTTCAAGAAATAATTTTAATTTAAAAAATATTATTTTTCATCTAGTCTTATTAAGACTTTAAGCATTTTCTGTTATTGAAGATTCTTAACTTGATTGATATTGTGTAGATTTTCTGCCTTCATGGTTTGGAGGGTTGATCTACTGTCGGTAAGGTATAATCTCTGATGATATAGCAGATACATTAAAAAAATTTTAAATAATCTTCTTGTTTAAAAATGTATCTACTTTAAATAAAAATTCATTTCTTTGGTTGAAAATGCATGTTTTGATCAAACTTCTTTTCTTTTCATATAAAATGGTTGAAGGTTCCTGTAGTTTTTTGGAAATTAAAATAATTTGATGAAAATTTTTTGGTTGGAAATTTATTTTTTAAAATGATAATGTAACCGTTTTTCGTTGAAAATTTATTTATTTTGTTAAAAATTCGGTTTTTTGCTGTTTTAAAATTGATTTATAAAATCTTAAATTTCTGTTTTCTGTAGGAAATTATTGGTTTGAAAATTCGATGTTCTGCTTGAAAATTTAAATATTTTTTTGAAACTTTGATTTTTTGGGTTTGATCATTGATTTTAACTGAAAATGTATGTAACTATTCAATTTTTCCTTGAAACATTATTTTTCAGTTGAAATGCAACTATGTGGTTGAAAATTCATGTATTTTATTGCAATTTTGTCTTTTTTGGAAGAAGTCTTTTTGTACGTAAATTTATTTCTTTGGTTGAAAATTGGACTATTTTGTTGTAGATTTAATTCTTTTTTTTATTCAAAATTAATTTTTTAAATGCGAATTTAATTGTTCCATTTTTTTGTTAAAAGTGAATCTTTTTTATTAAAAATTAATTTATTTTGTTGAAAATTCCATTTTTTATCTGAAAATTTAACTAGTCCATTTTTGGTTTAATGCTTATTGTGTCAGTTTAAAATTCGTTTCTAAAGATGAAAATTGAACAATTTTATTGACATTTTTTTTCTTGAAAAATTATCTTTTTAATTATAAATTTATCTTCTAACTTCTTTAGCTCGCACAAGCCTACACAAGGTAATTACGCGTGCGCGCGCAAACCAACTTATCGGTGTTAGTTTTCGCAACGTATAGTGTCGATTGTATGTTTATACCACTGTAACCTCAAAATCTCAACTTTTACAAGATCTTTTCGACTTTCGTGGTATTAAATACTGTTCGATATTTGTGCGAGAGGTGATTTTTAGCGAATGAGATTTTTCTCACTCGCTTCGCTAGTGCGGAAAACATCTCATTCGCTAAATAATCCTCTCTTACACACGTATCGAAATGTACTATTCTCCCTCCGTCTCATCACATTTTCCAATGAAACTTTAAGTTTACATTAAAACTTGTACATCTCCTCGGTGTGATTCGTTCGTATTTTCAACACTGGGAAGTTGATAGTTAGTAAATTTACCAACTTTTCTCCGGAGAAGTGTATTTTAGTAGAAGAAATGCTTTTTCGCACCAAAATATCGCACCGTATCATTAAAACCTCACACTTCGGTGTGACGTTGTATGAATTTTTTCTAACAGTGAAGAAGCCGGGTCACATGTCTACTTATTTTGGACGTGCTATGGATTGATGAGAGTTTGGTCAAAAACTCAATGTCGCCTTTCCCTTGTAAGTTAGACAGTGTCAGATCTATGTCATGAGTATGATATCGTACTCAGCGTGGCGTCGTAGCTTTAGGGATAAGGGGTGCGACTTGAAGCGAGTGGTGCGTGCGTTCTGTTCTTGGCGATTGCGAATATTGTAATAATGTGCGCTTCTCATTAGTTATAAGTAATACGTCTTCTCTTAACCATAGTCAACTATTAGTTTAGTTTAGAATAATATATGGAGTATATAAGTTAAGAATTAACGTCAATAAAAATACGAGAAAACGGAGGAGTATTTGCCAGAGGGTTATAGAAGGTGTAAATTCTTTAGGTTTCATTTCTGGTAAACAAATGTATTTTGCATTTGAATAAATATTTTCTGTCTTTGAATCTGAAATTTCTGGTAATAGATTATGGCAGTGTACTATACAGTTAAACGTTTTTACTGCTGTAACCATAGCATTGTACTTCAGGATTAAGAGCATGATGCTATCAATTTATAGAACATATCGTTTGCTTCAAATGTTACGTGTGCTTAACTTTATAATATTTTACTATGAGGCTTATGACATCTTGAGTTGAGGCTAATCATTTTTAAAATAATTTAATAACATTTTATTTGAATTCAGAACATAAGAAGCAACATCATTTGCGTTTGAATTGATTACACGGAGAATATCTGTGTGTTAATTTTTACATAACTTAGTTCGTTAAACGGAAAACATTACGGCATTTTATTAAAATTTCACGTTCAGTCATGTAAAATGAAATAGGGTAATATTTGATATGAAAATATAAATTATTAATATAAATTTATTATAATTTAATTCGCCATTCAGTCAGAAATAATACAACTAGACAATAAAGATTACTTCACAATTAGGTAAAATGAGATGTCGATTACCTACCAGTTAGATAAAATGAGTCGAACTGTTAGGTACAGTTTCAATCAAAGAAAACAAAGTCTACCGATCTATATGTTAATTCTACATCCCAGTCATGTAAAATTTCGTGCGTCAGCAAAAAAAAATATATTCTTGCTACAACCAGATTCTGTGAAAGGTCATCCACTTACTACACACATTCACAAATATTCTGACATATTCTTGAAATTCCCTTTGCGCTCTACAAGTTTTTAAAGATTCCAAATTATTTTAAAAGATTTGAAAAAATGTTAAGAAGTTTCAAAAGAGTTTATGTACGATTGTATAATTACAAAATATTTCAAAGTGTTTAAAAGGATTTTAATGAATTTCCAAATAAATTAACTGGATTTAAAAATTCGTTTAAATTAAAAAAGATTAAAGTTTATAAATGAATTTCTAAAGATTACAACTAATTTTTAAGAATTTTAAAATATTTTAGAAGAATTCTAAGAAGTACAAGAATTTTCAAGAGATTTCGAAAACTCTAAAATACTTTTTGTGAGTTCAAGAGATTTCTAGTGATTTTAAGGGATTTTGTGTCATTTCAATGGATTTAATATGGTTTAAAAAGTCGGTCAAGGAATTAAAAATATTACAAAGCATTTTAAATGATTTTCAAAAAATTCAAAAGAGTTCAAGGATCTTCATGTAATTTAAAAATATTTTAATGTATTTAAAGAGATTTTCAGGAATTTCAAGGGATTTAACGGGAGTTATTTGATTTGAAAAATTTTAAAGTTTATAATCGAATTTTAAAAGATTTCAAAATATTTAAAAGAGTTCAAGATATTTTAATAAATTTAAGAGATTTTAACTAATTTTGAATTTAGTTTAGGTCTTGTTTAATCGCATAAAATATTCAATAATAATTTGTAATATTTCTAAAATCTAAAATCTCAGTACATATATTATTATAAGCGTAGCAATATTTTGTATAGAATGCGTCACAAAAATTTGTAGACGGCTCTGCACAGCTGTAGGTTATATTGCTGTTTTTTTAATCGTACTTCCAGCTAGGTTATCCGAGAGGCTTTAGGCGTTAGGAATTAGGATTGCGAAACTTACAGGGTTCGAACTTCGAACACGCGGCGGATAAAAAAATAAAGCGTGCGATTATAAATAGTGTAGTGATTGTGTATAGTAAATAATTGTATACTTAAACATGTGAAGAAATATTAGAGCATAAAAGTAATAATAAAGATTAATTTTTTGCGGCGAAAAATCGGTTATCATTTTATAGAACTATTCTCTATAGTTTCGAGATTTTTTCGATAGATAAAGTGTATTTTAGCTAGAATTTTAGATTTTATAGAACTATTTTACGTTTTTCGTAACCTGCCTTTAAATAGAGATTACGTCGCTTCGGCCTCTAAATGTTATAGAACTTTGTAACACATATCGCTGAATAGTTCAACGCAATGTAAAACAAAGACGATTTGAACTTTTATCAAACTATATTCATCGTATCTTCTACTATAGGATTAGTTCTATAAAATTTAATCGATATTTTTTCCGTGTAAGGTTAAATATGCCATAGAAAATTATATTATATAGATGTTGCAAGTTTATTTTTCAGTATACATTAAATAATTTCTACATCGATTTAAATGATTTTTCACTAGATGAATGAGAAAATATAAAATGTTCAGAATGCATTTATTTGCATTTCGTCTTTATTTAGCTTGACAACACTTTTTACACTAGAGCTTTGAATGACTGATTCTAACCTTAAGTGGCTCACTGCTGATGTTTTTATCCTAGCTGCTTCTAGTTTTTTATTTTAAATGTTTCATATTCAGAAGAGCTCCATTTTTATTGATTCAATTTTCAGTTTAGCTTTGTTTACTTCGAATTGAAAAATTTTCAGCTTTAAAAGTTACAATTTTATAATTTAAATGACCGAAAAAAATATTTGCAAACTTAGATATGATGGGGAATTTTTTCGTGCGTCTTACCACCACCTTAACACGGTGGAAAATTGGGTGCTTAGTGCTGGTAGTCGAGGTATTCATTACTAAACTGGCATTGTAAAAAAAATTCGATATTGAAATTATGTTATTGATTCAAGCGCAATCGCGGTATTAGCTTCCTTAGGCAACTACAGAGATTACAGGTTGTCGGTGGTCTGACACCTCTAGCGCACTGGACAGAGTCCAGTCCAGAATAGAAATCATTCCTATAGTAAGGAATAATCGGCTGAAAAAAATTTACAAGGACACAGAGCGACGGCGCCGGCGGATCGATATAGTCACTTTTCATTTTATAAACTTACATTCATTTATATACTATAACTATACATCCATATATTCAATTAGTTTCAAATATTAAATTATGAAACTTATTTAATAACTAAAACAATGGATAAGATATTAAAAATGACATACTTCAGATTGAAAGAATCCTTTATTCACATTATTCGACGTTTCAAAAACTATACGTTTTCCTCATCAGGATAGAGCCGTATATATAAAAGTTCCCTATATTATGTTGAGTAATAAAAAACGTAGTTGTCGAGAATTGAACCCGGGTTTCCAACTGAGCAATCAGCTTCGCTCTGCAATCTGGTGTTCTGGGTGCTGAAGTTAGAGGCACTACTACTATTGGTCAAAAATGGTGACCTCTCTACAAAACTTTGAATAAGTCAGTAAAAAAATCGCTAAGAACGTAACAAACTTCACTGCAAAGATAATTTTATTGTGAACAAATTTTCTAATCATGACACCATCATGCATTAATTAACAATGAAGTTACAGTTTGGCGAAGGTATAAAAACAGGGTAAACAGTGCCACCTTATCTCAGCCCCAAATTGTGATAGAAAGCTCAGTTAAAGCTGGAGATAAGTAAAAAATCCAAGTAATACTATGGCATACGAAAAAAATTTCAAAATTATTAAACAAATGATTAATAGGAATTACTTTTTCTGCGTTTTTTTATGTCGCTTATGGGCGGCGAGGGTATCTGATCCAGGCAATATACCCAACCACAACTGTCCGCTCCAGGGATCCCTTTCAGACTCTCCCATTCAGTCCCAATTCAGTAACTCTTCCAGAAGTCTGAAAATAAATACGATTGCATTTCGGTAATTAGGTAGCTGAGGAAAGTGCCGAATAGTGACCCTCGACTGACATTGATGACTCCTTTTATGTGCGCAAGAAAAAAAAAAGATAGAAAAAATAATTGCTAATAGCCAATTATTCAATAATTTTGTAACATTATTTCGTATGCGATTGTATTATTAGAATTTTTTTACTTGTCTCAAGCTTTGTCTGATCTTTGTATCACAATTTGGAGCTGAGATGAGGTTCACCTCTTTAATTAACTTTGTAACCTACAATTATTTGAATTTTATAATTTTAATGACACCTACATTTACAGAAAATTTTAAGGAATTCGCCTGATTTTTTCGCCTCGTTTCTAATGGATTTTCAACAAAATATAACAAGTCAAAGTTCATAGTCGTGAAATTGACGTTGTTAACCCTGTTTTTAAACCTTCGCCCAACTGTAACTTTAATGATAATTAATGTATGATGGTGTCATGAATGGAGACTTGGTTTGCAATAAAATTATCTTCGCAGTGATGTTTGTTACGTTCTTAAGCGATTTTTTTTCACTGACTTATTCAAACTTTAGTAGAGAGGTCAACATTTTTGAAACCTATAGTAAGCGTCCTTATGGAATCATGCAAGCAAGCTTCGGTTCGGTGCTGCCCGAACGTTATTGAATGCGGGGCATACAGGAATGGTTACTGGACTACTGTATACTCTGTCGAGCTCCCGATAGAACACTATAAACTATACTTCGATAAAACTTCGTCCTTCCGACAATTGAGACACGGTATACACATTTCCAATATTGATTCTACAAATATAGTAATGATTAGTGTGTAGTTTTACATTCCTTCCCGTCTATTCTGCATCTATTACTAAAAATTATTAATCACTAAACAATTCGTGTACTGAATATCGAGCTCTTCAATCTCATTTTTCTCCGTGAAATCCTCAGGAGATATGAAGGGTTCCGAATTATCATTAAAAAAAATTCATCCAAATTTTACAGATCAACTTTTAAAATAGTAGATAAATGTACATAATAGGTTATATCTATATATGGCTTGGTCCGCGAATAAAAGAAAACAACAGGTTCCGTGAAGAAATAGATTTTTTACTTTAGATCAGCATTGTAATAAACAGTTACACGACAATATTAATAAAGTTCATTAATGCGAGCTATCGTATTAGAAATAACAGAAAGCAAATCAACCTTTAAAATCAACGCATTCCATTCTATTAAACTACATTCGCACGCATTCATGTCACATAGATACTTCCCGCCATTTCTCGAATGCAAAAGAAGTATGTACAGAATGAAATGAGTAATAATGCAGAATACTAAAATACTGTTTTATTTGCACGTGGGAAAAATGTTCTTTTGTAGAAGAAATAATTAACTGGAGATATCTTGGACGAAACGAGCAACTAAGAGTCGCTGATCTTTGCACAGGAAAAAGGAAGCACATAGAGACCGTGGGAACAGAAGTGAGCTCATTTTTGTTGCATGAATTAGAGTTCTGCCATTTATTATGCGGCGATCCTACTGTAATAAACTTGCAAGAACTGCAGTGGAATTATCCGTCACTACGTTCTTATCCAGTATTTTCTCTACATTTCTCTACAGAAAAATAATAACTTTGAGAATTGGCAGGAATTTACTTAACATGACGATAGTAATCTGCAAATCACAAAAGTTTCTTAATGTATGAGAATGGATTTAGGGAAGTAAAAAAAAAATTTAACAATAAGCTAAGTCATAATCAAGCCCACGATTGATATTACAGTAATCTTCAACTCGAATCAAACAGTTTTAAGGGTATGTGATGCATTTAAATACCTATACCTCAGTTTTCTGCATAATGAATTTTCTTTGAACTTAACAAATTTTTTTGTAAATGAAATATCGGACTGAAATTTTGGAAAATGTATCAAAAGACCATAAACTATGTTTATGTACTTGCTTTGAGTAGGAATTTCGCTAAAAATTATTTTCAAATAAATTAAAACTGGGACCGTTTTTTGACATATTTCCTTTATAATTTGCAATTTTTGAACCTAAGAACTTTTTTTACATTTAAAATATGGGCCTCAACCTTTGAAAAATGCAAGAGCCGACAGTAAATTACGTTCTTAGTTCTTAGGCTCAACAAATTTCAAGGCTACAAAGAAAATACGTCAATAAATGGTCCCAGTTTTAACTTCTTTAAAAATAATTTTTAGCGACATTCCTACTCAATTGAAGTACACAAACTTAGTTGGAAACGAGAACAAACCTCAAAATTAAATTGTTTCATTTTACTCCATAAATACTAGAATTACATTATTTTTTAATAATTAGGGCCTATTGGTGTTTCAGATGAAATCTGTATTCGACTTAACCAATTTATTAATTTTAATAGTAATCATTAAAGTTTTTTTTTATTATTCTAACCCAACCATCGAAAATATTTTAAACATAAACTATTGAAATTAGCCAATGTTTTACTCCGAATGCAAATTTAATTCAAAACAGAAATACATATTTTTCAACTTCGCAAATTAGGTCTGAAGAAGTTATCTTAAGATTTTGACGTGTGCTAAGAATACCCCCCGAGCTAAGCGAGAACAAACATCGCACTCGTCAAAATTCCCCGTGATTGCCCGTGATGCACTCGATACTTTTTATCGAAACACCCTTGAAACTAAGAAGAGGTCTTGGTACCGTGTAAAGCAGCGCCATAGAGATTATTACCGCGCTTCTTAAGGTCAAAATTATACATTGATTGACTCAATTAATTTTGTAGTAACTGAACGCAAGGATGAAAAATTTGATTTTTTCGTGATGAAATATACAAAAACTTGTAAAACCATTAAAGATATTACAAAATCCTGGGGGAAAAAAACTATAGAATATTAAAGCACACCTATACTTAGAATTTTCACGTTAATCCGTCCACTAGATTTTTCTGTAGCCGAGCGCAATGAAAGAAACACAACTTTTTTAATTAAATAAAAACACTCAAATTTGTTAAACAACCAAATTTTCATAAATTTCTCAAATATATCAATAGAGAAGTGTGCTGCACATGTCTGGTTAAAGTTTGGCGCTAATGGGAATCATATAATTTGCTACAGACATGAGCAAACATGTAACAAAATTTTTTCTCTTTTATAAAAACTTTAAAAATGTTGTTAACTAATAAAGGTATCGTAAATTTCTGAAAAACGGCACTATAAAATGATGCCGCACATGTCAGTTAAAATTGTGTTACAATTGGTTTTATAAGTCTGTCTGTTGCCCTGGAAAAAATAAAAAAGTATACTTTTTTATGGTTTCGGGAGTGCACAGTTTGTAGCTTTTACTTTATCAAGCTCAAGTATTTACAGAAATCGTATAGCTTTGCATTTTAAGGCTCTCAGTCAAGTTTCATTAAAATGTGTTCATAATTGCGGCGTTAATCCAATAAAAGTTGAAACCTCATCGTCCTCTTGATTGAATAGATTTGCGGTATATACATATATTTTTTATTGTAGGTAATTGGTGGAAATTTTCTACACGGCAAATATTGTGTTTTAAATTTTACATAACTTAGTTCGGTAAACGGAGGACATTGCGGCATTTTATTAAAATTTCGCTTTCAGTCATGTAAAATGAAATAGGGTAATATTTGATATAAAAATAGCAATTATTAATATAAATTGATTCAAATTTAATTCGCGAGTCATTAAGGAATAATACAAGTAGAAATTAAAGATTACCTGACAGTTGGGTGAAATGAGATGTCGATTACCTACCAGTTAGGTAAAATGAGTCGAACTGTTAGTTACAGTTACAATCAAAGAAAACAAAGTCTACCACCCTATATGTGAATTCTACACCCCAGTCAGTTAAATTTTGTGCGCCAGCAAAAAAAAAACAATCTTGCTAAAACCAGATTCTGTGGAAGGTCATCCACCACTACGCACATACTCACACATAGCATGCAATTTATAAGTATATGGTTGGTACATATACACCACTTAACTTAAACAATTACATTAAATTACAATACATACAATATAGTCGCACTCTTTTAACGATATTAACGCTTTTAAAAATCGAAACCGCTATGAAGGGTTTCGAATCACCTAATAAGTTTAACGCCTTCGATCGCTCATGACTAACACCGAAAAATATCTGGTCCCCGTTTTATCGAACTTTCTTATTTTAACATTTTATTAATAAATGGGCTCATAAATTTAAAGGAAGTAAATAAAACATTGGATAATTTTTTTATTAAAAATGTTTTAACCTTAAAACCCTAAATTATTTAATTTTCAATATTTAAAATTTTCGCAAAATTGAACATTAAAAACTTGCACATTAAATTTATACAAAATATATTAAATTAAATTAGGATAGAATTTAAAGCAATAGAATCAAAAATGCAAACTAATACGCTTTACATGATTTATTTAATATAAAGCATGAAACTTATGCACATGAATATATGAATGACATACATAAATAAATTTTACTTTCATTTAGTAACTTAATAGGTATTACTTATTGAGAAGAAGAGATATTCTATATTTTTGAATATTTTCTGAACTCCTACAATATTAACCGAAACATAAAAATGTTAAAGCTTGTACCGGGTGATTTGGCTTTAAACGTCAGCCCTGACAATCTTGACTTCCCTGGCGATTCTCATTTTACCTTACTGTTATTTTTTTTAATTCCTCTCCTAATAAAAATGGAAATCTCTAAAAAATTCAACAATGTATACTTTCTCTTAAGTGAATCGTTCATACCCGTGTAGAAATTGCCAAGTTACTCCCAGTGTCCACGCTTGGGTCAGGCCTGGGGCCCCGGGCCTGGTTCTAGCTTGTATTTCCTAGTGACTATAGTACGAGCCCGGCTAGATAGCAGTGCTCCCAATTCTGGTATTCTTTCGCACTGCACATGAGTAGCGTCGACAACAGAATTGGTTACCGTTGTGGACGCGATGCGAACCGAATACATCCGAAGTAATCCGAACGTCAACACTAACGGAGCGACAAGCGAGTGTCAGTGTCATGTTTTTGGTGTTTTTAATTTAAATACATTTTAGTGATTAGTTTAAACTAATCTTTGATATTTTTTAATCCCTGCTTGACACTCTATGATTAGTTTTTTCTGTAAGTTGACGTTCTTGATGAAAGTTTTTTTTTAATTTCATCAAGTTTATACTGAAAAATAAGTAACAAGATGTGTGATAAGCATAAAATGGATGATTTCAGATTTGATTAATTTTTTAAAGAAGAAAAACAAACCTTCCTAAAAATAAAATTGCGCTGAGCGGAGTCGATAATAAGCTAGAGTCAAGCCAGAACCAGGGTCGGCGATCGAGCCAGGCCCCGGGCAGATTTAGCGTTTCATTCTAGCTTGATCCAGGCTTGATCGCCAGTCCAGCACCTAGTTTTTCCAGACTTGGGCTTGCTTAGGCCCATGAACAAATTTCCACACGGTTATCACACCAAAATAAACTTAATATCATTTATTTAATAAAAATTTGAAAACTGTATCTAAATGCAGTAACGTCCTCCATTTACCGAACAAATTGGGTACATTTTAATTAACAAATTTTCTTCGTGTACACCAAATTTTGATAGTGTTTACAATGTTACCAATTGTGTCATCTCGAAATTCTAATTTTTTTTGCACTAAATACACAAAATCTTAAAAAACATTCAACTTATCGAAAATTCTTTAAATAATATTTATCGAGAATATATTGCTACAAACTTCTCGGTAAAATTTTATTCCATTCAGTTCAATATATTAAGCTGTAAAACTGGATTCAGGTGAGTCATTTTTCACATATAATACAAATAACTTAAATTTATAAATAATAAAGATATCGTATTTTTCTGAAATACATACATATTATATATGTTCCGCCATATTGGATTAGCCATTTTGATTGTTGTGCATCTGACTTCGAATGCAATATTAGCGACTCATAAAACCTTAGTAGAAGTAATTTTGAGTGCTTTAAAGTATATAGGCTGATGCGTTACTGCATAAAAAATAAACAAATTCGATCCTAGTTCCCTAAGTAAAAATATTTCACCTTGAAGTTCGTCTTGGCTCGTATTGAGTTCATCTTCAAGACGACTATATCTCGCTGGCGGCCAAGGGCGAGACTTACCTTTGAGAAATAAGCAGAATTTTTTCTAGAGAAATTTATTTTACCCAGTTAGGGCTTTAATATTCTCCAGGATCAAAATTACAAAGAGTGTTCGTTTGTCAATTTTATTGTCCATTATACTCTGACCTCTAAAAAGTATGGACCCCGCGGGTAGGACCTGCCATCTCCAGTAATCAATTAGTAATTCAGAACCTGTCAGTCTCAAGAGCTACAGGCATATCACATTTTCTATAAAAAGATGAAAACCGTGAATTTCTACAAGTATATAGTGAACTATTAGTGATAGGAAAAAATGGATACAATTTTTAGATTTTTCATCCAAAGAACATAATTATTGCAATTAAACAAAATTATGAATACATAAAAAATATATACCAGGAAGATAAATAATTTAAACATTCTTTGAAATTTAAAGTGAATTAGTGATGACCCTTAGAGATTTTGGAAGCCTTTTGTTGTCAATGTCCTTGAATTCGACTTAAAGTCGTACTCGGGTCATATTTAAAAACTTAATATTAAGGTCCGTCCGCTCAGCGCCGCCACCAAGGCAAATTATAAAATGGAATACGCCATATTTTTTTGCTAATTTTATGCTAAAAAAATTTTTTTTGATCTTTAAACTTGGGCGAAAAGGGTGGCGGCGCTAGCCGGACGTCCACTCAGCGCCGCCACCTACGAAACCTCACTAAAAATGATTATAATGCGATAAACGATAAGTGGAGATTTTTTTGCTTTTTTTGCGGAACATATATGTATGAAAAATGGATGAAAAATAATAAAACTTAGAAGAAACTGTTAGGTGATATTTTTTTGCTCTCCGATAATATATAATACGTTACCAAAAAATTACCCCTGAGACATACATACCCTCCCCTCGTCATCAAAAACGTTCTAACAGTTGGAAAACCGCCTTGAACAATGTAAAAATTATATAGTATTCCAAATTAATTACATAACACTTTAAAACTTCCCTCTCATTATAATTTTCCTAAAACTACCCTTCCACGTAAACGTATGCAACAGAACATTTATATGTATAAAAAAAGCATTAAAAATAATCAAACTTAGGAGAAATTGGTAGTGGATATTTTTTTGCTCTTTTTTTCATCTCCGATAATATATAATACGTTACCCAAAAACTACCCCTAAGTCATACATACCCTCCCCCTTGGCATCAAAAGTATTTTAAATGTTGTAAAACCACCTTGAACAATGTAAAAATGATTTAGAACTCCAAATTAATTACATGCCACTTAAAAATTTCCCTCTCATTATAATTTCCGCAAAACTACCCTTCCACGTTAACGTATGCAGAAGAACATATATCTGCATGAAAAAAGCATTAAAAATAGTCAAACTTAGAAGGAACTGTTAGTTGATATTTTTTAAATCTTTTTTTGCTCTTTGATAATATATAACACGTTCCCTAAAAACTATCCCAAAATCGTACATACCCTTCCCGCGTCATCAGAAACGTCTTAAAATTTGGAAAACCACCTTGAACCAGTGGCGTAGATAGGGGGGGGGGATCAAGGGGATCAATCCCCCCCCCCATGGGAAATTGAAAATATAATTATTGAAAAATTGTGCTTATATTCATGTATGCATTAATTTATCGAAATGTCATTAACCTTTTTGCAGTATAAAATCATTTATATCACTCTAAAATTAGAAAGAAAAAAATCTTTTCATGATAGTTATGAATTTGAACACATTGGAATTCCCGCGCCTAAACAAGCTTACCCATTGAAAGGTATAAAATGGCGCTATCATCGATAAGGACGTATCGAATTCATATAGTAAATATTGCGGATTTATAACCTATTTTATAATCACGTTCGCGTTGTTGTTTACGTTGTTATCTAATGATGAAAAGGTTTTTAGTGGCAAAAACACCCTTTGCCAAAAATAGCCAAAATGAAAAAAATTCAGAATTATCTGCTGAAAGAACTGCGAAGAGACTTCGTTGTGAAGCGTCAAGCTCCTGTGAAAATACAGTCAACCGAAGCTCTCTCGATGAAAGTGGAGAGAGTGTTGAACAATCCACCCCTCAAGTAGTTGTAAATAGAAATGACATCGGAAATTTTGTCGATACACGTTTAAGTGAATCCCAAGCGTTCAATTTATTAAAAAATGTTTGGGTACCATCTAAAGATTATGCGTTTCCGTTGCTGCAAAAGTTCGAAGCTCGAGGATTAAAGTTTTGTTATAAATGGCTGGAAGAATTTTCCTGGCTTGCCTACTCAGAATTGCACCAGGGTGCATTTTGTATTTCATGTGTAGCATTCGCTAAAAGTGGTGGCAAGGGATCGCAAACTTTGAGTCAATTAGTAAAAACGAAATTCGACAATTGGAAAAAAGCAAAAGAAGTAAGTTTTGAGCATTTTTTATACAATATATGATGTCTTTTTAATCATTAATTATTGATAAGTTTATCTATACTTTTTCAATATTCTTTTAACTCACCCATTCAAATAATTCGTATCGATTTCACTTTATAAAAACCATATTATTCCACTAGGTTGTATTTTTTGGTTATTTTTTGAAAAAATTATCCAGATACTTATTTGAAAAGTTGATTCCGGGTGATGATCGCGAAAAAAATTATAGTGTAAAAAGTACAACAATGCTACTTATAGCGTTAAAATCATTTCTGCATTTTTTTAGCGATCATTTCTTGCATTCACCATATGATATTACCTTTTAGAATTATCACCTTGAACATACTTTTAGAAACACCACCGAGAGTTTTCGAAATAAATGAAAATTTCATAGAAGA
>NC_046665.1:24669743-24671516 GCF_010883055.1 Belonocnema kinseyi | reverse complement strand
AAAAATAGACAAAATATAATTCCTGTCGTTGAAGCAATAATAGTTCTTGGACGACAAGAGTTGGCTTTGCGTGGACATCGTGACAGTGGAAATATTGTTATTAAAGACGACTTTACTGGACCGAACGAAGGAAATTTCAGAGCTTTATTGAAGCATAGAGCAAAGGGAGATCCAATTCTTCGTAGCCACCTAGAAGGTTCAGGAAAACGGGATAAATTTACGAGTCCGTCTATACAGAATGAAATTATCGACGCTTGTCATGAAATTTTGACCCAAAAGGCAATATCTAAAATCAAAGCTGCAAAATTTTACTCAATTTTGACGGATGAAACACAAGATTTGACTACCATCGAGCAGGTTATACTGTGCATTCGATATGTGAGCGAGAAAAACGAAGGCCATCATATTGTGTGTGAAGATTTTTTGAGGTTTATCCCAACAGATACCACTACAGGTGAGAGTGAAATAGTTCTTTGAATTATCTTAGCAACTGCAATATGAGGTTTATATTTATATTTATATCATTAATTATATGATGTACAAATTTGCAGGTGCTGCTCTTGCCGAGCTAGTGATAGAAAATCTTCGAAATTTTGAATTGGATATTTCTTTCTTGATAGGCCAAGGATTCGATGGGGCAAGTAATACGAGTATGTCCGGTCAATATAAACGTGTTCAGGCAATTATACGTAATAATTATGCGCCTCATGCTTTATACGTCCATTGTGCCGCACATTTTTTGAATCTTGCTATATCCATCACTAGCAACGTACCAGCCATCAGAGATTGCCTCGGTACCCTTGAAAATGTCTACAATTTCTTGCATACACCTAAAAGAAAACCCATTTTGGAAAACACGATTGAAGAATCTGATGAAACTCCACGAACGAAATCTTTAAAAAGATTGAACCTGACTCGATGGGTTTCGAAATATGAGGCCGTCAACGATTTTTATGAGTTATTCCCATTCGTTTACGAAACTCTAGATGAAATGTGAACCTCGGAAAAAGAAGCCGAAAATCTGAAAAACGCCATGGATTTTTAATTTTTAATATGCTTACATATTATCAATGTAATTTTTCAACTTTCGTTGCCTTTGAGTCGCGAATTGCAAAAGGTTAATTTAGATTTGGTTCAAGCCATGGATCTCGCCAAAGATTTGCGCGAGGAAGTAAAAAGGATTCGCGCAAAAGAAGACGCTTTTTCTGAAATTTACGAAGCTTCGAAAAAAATTGCTGAAAATCTTGACATTGAGATCAAACACAAAAGAATAGCGCGTAGACAGAAAAATCGGGCAAATCCTGAAGTTCAAAGTACGAAAGATTATTTTCATGTGACAGTGTTCAATCCTTTCCTAGATTATTATACCATGGATCTTGGAGAAAGATTCACTAAACATGACAATATATTAGAAGGATTTTCGGCTCTTTTTAAGCACGATTTGAACGAAATAGAAAAAGTAGCTGATAAATTCATCAAGACAGTCGAGTTTTATCAGGAATTTCACACTGCGGGGCCACATGCTGTTCTTGTCGAATTAGAAGTGTGGAAGAGATATTTAATTTGTAGAGGCGATATCAAACCTGGAAACGCATTGGATGCGCTTGATCATTGTCCAGAAGAAAATTGTCCGAATATCAATGTATTGCTGAGGATATTAGCTACTTCACTGGTATCGACATCTACTGCAGAACGCACTTTCTCAAGTTTGAAACGGATAAAGACGATTCTGAGAAATACGACAAAAGAAGTAAGTAATTATCTTTGCTTTAA
>NC_046665.1:24665362-24669643 GCF_010883055.1 Belonocnema kinseyi | reverse complement strand
CCCCCCCCCCCATCACAAAAAGCTATCTACGCCACTGCCTTGTACAATGTAAAAATGATTTAGAACTTCAAATTAATTACATGACACTTAAGAATTTCCCTCTCATTATAATATTCACAAAACTAACCTTCCACGTGAACGTATGCAACAGAACATCTTCCGCTGCATACGTTTACGTGAAAGGGTAGTTTTTCAGGAAAATTATAAAGAGGGGTAAATCTTCAAGTGTCATGTAGTTAATTTAGAATTCTAAATAATTTTTGCATTATTCAAGGTGGTTTTCCCATTTTTTAAACGTTTTTTATGACGAGGGGAGGGCATGTATGGCTTAAGGGTAGTTTTTGGGTAACGAATTATATATTATTGAAGAGCAAAAACAGAGCAAAAAAATATCGATCAACAGTGTTTTCTAAGTTGTATTATTTGTTATGCTGTTTCTTACATATATATGTTCTGCTACCGCCATTCACGTACAAGGGTAGTTTTTTAAGAAAACGATAATGAGGGGGAAATTTTGAAGTCTAATGTAATTAATTTTGAGCTTTAAATCCGATCTACATTTTAAAAGGTGGGTTTTCAACTCTTAAAACGTTTTTGATCACGAGGAGAGGGTATGTATGGCTTAGGGGTAGTTTTTCGGTAATGTACTATATATTATCGGACAGCAAAAAAAGAGCAAAGTATCAACTGACTTTGTTTTCTGAGTATTATTATTTTTTACTATTTTTTTAATATATACATATATCATTTTTACATTGTTCAAGGTGGTTTTCCAACTTTTAAGACGTTTCTGATGACGCGGGGAGGGTATGTACGATTTTGGGATAGTTTTTAGGGAACGTGTTATATATTATCAAAGAGCAAAAAAAGAGCAAAAAAATATCAACTAACAGTTCCTTCTAAGTTTGTCTATTTTTAATGCTTTTTTCATACATATATATGTTCTGCTGCATACGTTAACGTGGAAGGGTAGTTTTGCGGAAATTATAATGAGAGGGAAATTTTTAAGTGGCATGTAATTAATTTGGAATTCTATATAATTTTTACATTGTTCAAGGAGGTTTTCCAACTGTTAAAACGTTTTTGATTACGAGGGGAGGGTATGTATGACTTAGGGGTAGTTTTTGAATAACGTATTATATATTATCGGAGAGAAAAAAAAGCAAAAAAATATCCACTAAAAATTTCTCTTAAGTTCGATTATTTTTAATGCTTTTTTCATACATATAAATGTTCTGTTGCATACGTTTACGTGGAAGGGTAGTTTTGGGGAAATTATAATAAGAGGGAAATTTTCAAGTGTCATGTAATTAGTTTGGAATTCTATATAATTTTTACATTGTTCAAGGAGGTTTTCTAACTGTTAAAACGTTTTTGATGACGAGGGGAGGGTATGTATGACTCAGGGGTAATTTTTGGGTAACGTATTATATATTATCGGAGAGCAAAAAAATATCACCTAACAGTTTCTTCTAAGTTTTATTATTTTTCATCCTTTTTTCATACATATATGTTCCGCTGCATGTCTTCATGTGGAAGGGTAGTTATTGGGGGAAATTATAAGTGTAAGATTTAGGGGTAGTTTTTTGGGAAACGTAATATATGTCATCATAGAGCAAAAAAAAAGGAAAAAATCTCCACTTATCGTTTATCGCATTATAATCATTTTTACACGGAAAAAAAATTCTTGAGGCGAACGAGTAAATCGAGAATATATTAAACTCAAAGAAAGTGTACGCTTGGATTAGGTAAAACGTTTAGTTAGAAGAGTTAAACATTTAGTTACCTTATGTAAATTGTTCTCGTAAATCAGCAATTTGGACAAAATTGCTAAGTTCGGAAGTTTATTATTTTCGACAGATTATGTATAATTGTATTATCTTCAGATTAGAAAAAAAATTAGTTGTTATAGAAATATGTTAACTCACACTAGCTAATCTTTCGTCTGGTATCGCGAAAATTAATTTCCCTGAAATCCGTGTAATGCATTTGGAGGTCAAGTTTGTTGTTTTTAACGCGTTTCTTGATATTTCAATATAGTTATCGCCTACAATCGAAACAAATGTAAATTATTATTACTGCATCATAAACTCCATTTAATATTAACATTCGCGCACATTTTAAGTGGTAAAAAGCGTTTAATTGTCCAAGTAAATCTCAACTGTCACTGCTCCCGATTAGACCGTCGCCATTTTATTTGGCTGCTCCCACAATACATCGGCGCTCTTCCGATAATTGCTTCAAACACCTATTCTTAATATCCCTGTCATAGCTATACTTATAAGGGGTTTGACTATACGATATCCCTGGTATATGGAAAATGGTCAAGGATATTCATTTTCGCTGATCCAAGGATCTTTCTAAATCCCTTCGTTCGTTTTCAGCTAAATATTTAGCTATAATAAGGAATAATATCCCTGTCACAGTTCAATTTTTTTTACCGTGTAGTGAGGTTTCGTATTCCATTTTATAATTTGCCTTGGTGGCGGCGCGGCGCTGAGCGGACGGACTTTAATATTAAGTTTTTAAATATGACCCGAGTATGAATACGTCTTATTGGCTAAGTCTACATTCAAGAAATTTCCAAGACATAGCCTCCCCCCTTGCCGCTAGCGTGACTTAATTTTCCGTCTTAAGTTGAAATTTACGGCTTTAAGTCGAACACAAGGACATTGACAACAAAAGGCTTCCAAGAACTCTAAGGGTCACCACTAATTCGCTTTAAATTTCAAAGAATGTTTAAATTATTTATCTTCATGGTATATATTTTTTATGTATTCATAATTTTGTTTAATTGCAATAATTATGTTCTTTGGATGAAAAATATAAAAATTTTATCCATTTTTTCCTATCACTAACAGTTCACTATATACTTGTAGAAATTCACGGTTTTCATCTTTTTATAGAAAATGTTATATGCCTGTAGCTCTTGAGCCTAACAGGTTCTAAATTACTATTTGATTACTGGAGATGGCAAGTCCTACCGGCTGGGTCCATAGTTTTTATAGGTCAGAGTATAATGGACAATAAAATTCACAAACGAAAACTCTCGTAATTTTGATCCTGGAAAATATTAAAGCCCTAACTGGGTAAAATAAATTTCCTTACAAAAAATTCTGCTTATTTCTCAAAGGTAAGTCTCGCCCTTGGCCGCTAGCGAGATATAGTCGTCTTGAAGATGAACTCAATACGAGCCAAGACGAACTTCAAGGCGAAATATTTTTACTTAGGGAACAAGGACCGAATTTGTTCATTTTTTATGCAGTAACGCATCAGCCTATATACTGTAAAGCACTCAAAATTACTTCTACTAAGGTTTTATGGGTCGCTAATATTGCATTCGAAGTCAGATGCACAATAATCAAAATGGCAAATCCAATATGGCGGAACATATATAATATGTATGTATTTCAGAAAAATACGATATCTTTATTAATTATAAATTTAAGTTATTTGTATTATATGTAAAAAATGACTCACTTGAATCCAGATTTACAGCTTAATATATTGAACTGAATGGAATAAAACTTTACCGAGAAGTTTGTAGCAATATATTCTCGATAAATATTATTAAAAGAATTTTCGATAAGTTGAATGTTTTTTAAGATTTTGTGTATTTAGTGCAAAAAAATTAGAATTTCGAGATGACACAATTGGTAACAATGTAAACACTATCAAGATTTGGTGTACACGAAGAAAATTTGTTAATTAAAATGTACCCAATTTGTTCGATAAATGGAGGACATTACTGCATTTAGATACAGTTTTCAAATTTTTATTAAATAAATGATATTAAGTTTATTTTGGTGTGATAACCGTGTGGAAATTTGATCATGGGCCTGAGCAAGCCCAAGTCTGGAAAAACTAGGCCCTGGCCTGGCTATCAAGCCTGGATCAAGCTAGAATAAAATGCTAAACCTGTCCGGGGCCTGGCTCGATCGCCGACCCTGGTCCTGGCTTGACTCTAGCTTATTATCGATTCCGCTCAGCGCCATTTTATTTTTAGGAATGTTTGTTGTTCTTCCATAAAAAATTGATCAAATCTGAAACCATCCATTTTATGCTTATCACACATCTTGTTACTTCTTTTTCAGTATAAACTTGATGAAATTAAAAAAAAAACGTTCATCAAGAACGTCAACTTACAGAAAAAACTAATCATAGAGTGTCAAGCAGGGATTTAAAAAATATTAAAGATCAGTTAAAACTAATCACTAAAATGTATTTTAATTAAAAACACCAAAAACATGACACTGATTCTATAGTGCTTCCATTTGGGAG
>NC_046665.1:24664107-24665262 GCF_010883055.1 Belonocnema kinseyi | reverse complement strand
AAAATCATTTAAAATATGTAAAAAAAATTAATCGCTAATTTAAATATTACTTATTTAAAAAAGTGCTCCATACTTTATTTTTCTTTCAAATATAAAATACTTTGAAATCAGAAGAAACAAGAATTCTGTAATCGGATGAAAAATATTTGTTTGCTTCCTCCTTGCATTCTCAATTATTTTATTTAGAAAATTTGTAATTGTGAATGTTTTAATTGTTCTTTTATAAAATGAAATGCATTCTTAATAAATATTTTTAAAATGTTATTGAATTCTTTTTTCTTAAATATTTTGCTTTAAAAACGCATAACATTTTTTCAAATTATTAAGAAAATGTAATAATTGTATTTTTAAGAATTTTTTAAAGCTTATAACTTTGTTTTATGCTGTCATATATTTATTTTTTATTATTTACATAATAAAAAACAATTATGTCAGTATATGGGTGATTATCAAAATGTTAACCATTTGCAGTCCAAGACATTTTCTATGATTAATGAATTCTTTGACGGAAAAACTTAATTTTGTTAATTTTATTCAAAAAAACCTAAATCAATACTTAATTATTTAAAACAGCAACATATATGCGCGCTACAGTACGCGGGAAGCATTGCATTTCCAATTAATAACATAAAAATATAAAACAAGATATTAACTATATATATCTCAAAGATCTTGTGAAAGAAATTCCATCTCAGTTCGTGAAAAATGATTTTTTTGTTTGGGAAAACAGTATTTTGTACACTTTGTTTATTTGCAACAACTCCAAATATCAGGCAAATCACTTAAAACCATCAAAGTATGTTCTCGTATAATATTGTGACCTAAAAAATGTAAAAACGGCGGCAGGATTTACTCGAGTCGAAAATATTACGTGAAAATCAATACATGCCAATATGCCTCAAACGGTTCAAAGTTACATATATGGTCTACACAGCAGCCTGACTGTTTTAACTTCTAAATTATATCCCTAACCTAAGTGACCCAGGCTTTTTTAATTGAATTTTCTACCGCATCGTGTTCTACATCGCAATTGTGGTGCCCTATCGCATTATCTCCTAATAATTTACAAAAAGAGTCTCTCCAAACGTCTATGGTCGAGAGTCAAGTTACAACAACAGTCTAACGAAACTTCGATTAATGGGAGGGGGGGCTCAG
>NC_046665.1:24662521-24664007 GCF_010883055.1 Belonocnema kinseyi | reverse complement strand
TTCAGGAGTGAGTACTCGAGATGGATTAGATTTGATGCATTTTGCTCACCCCTAATACTGAAGTCAAGTCCGAGTGTTTCAACAGCCTCCTCCGCTGCTTTGCACAGAAAGGCTCCTTTGCCCACTTCTTCGTGATTCCTGACCATTTTAAGAAGAGGGTCTCTTCCATTTGCAACTCTATGTGCTGTAACCAGAATAATCCTGTTGTGAAGACATTCAAGACTCAATATTCCGCGACCACCTTGGCGGCGTGAGATGTACAGTCGCGGAACGGAAGACTTAAGATGCATGCTTTTGTTCATGTGCATAACCTTTCTTGTCCCGATATCAAAGGATCTGAGCCCGTTCTTCGTCCATGGAACTACTCCAAATGAATAGAGTACTACCGGGACGGCAAGCATGTTCGTTGCAGATACTTTGTTCCTCGCCGACAGTTCGGAAGACCAAATCTGTCGGATAAGACATTTGTATCTGCTTCGGAGAGTATCCTTTATAGATGTCACATACTGAATGCGGCTCTGTGGCACGCCCAGGTATGTATAAGTCTCTCCAGCGCAAAGGTGTCGTATAGCGCTTCTATCAACGAGCTCAGGATCTTCAGGGATGCCATTAAGTTTTCCTCGCTTCAAATAAACCTTGGCGCATTTGTCTAACTAAACTTCCATTCCAATTTCCTTAGTATATCGTTCGACAAATCCCTAAAGCTAGATGTAGTTGCTCTTTGTTTATAGCATAGATCTTAAGATCGTCCATGCAAAATACATGAGCGACCTTGTACTTTCCATCTGCAGGTTTGCCGCACAAGTATCTGTCGGAATGGCGAAGTGCTAGAGATAGTGGCAATAATATAAGGCAAAAGAGGAGTGGGCTCATGGTGTCATCCTGAAAGACACCTGTCTGAAAAGTGACCTTGTTAGTTGTCACACGATTTTTTCCAGATGAGATAGTAAATCTGGTTTTCCAAAGCGGCATCAATCTCTCTATGCACCCAACTATTTGCGGATGAACCTTTAAGATTTCTAAAAGACAGATGATAAGTCTATGGGAGGTCGAATCGAAAGCTTTCCGATAATCAATCCAGGCCATCGATAGGTCACGCTGGTGGAATTCTGCATCTTTGCAGACACATCTATCGATGAGCAGGTTCTCCCGACATCTGGCTACGCCTTTCTTTGAGCCTCGTTGTTCATACATTTCTTGCTACACAGGTTCAATTGCCCGAACAATCCTATCATTTAGGATAGCTGTGAATATCTTATAAAGTGTGTTCAGACAAGTTATTGGCCTGTAATTCTTCGGGTAAGCTAAGTTGCCTATTTTCGGCAGGAGTATTGCGCGCCCTTCCAACAACCACTCCGGAATCGGTTCTTCCCACTTCAGATAAGAGGTGAAAATACGTGCCAAATGCTGATGGGTTGAAGAAAACTTCTTCCACCAGAAGGTTTTGATACAATCTGGTCCCGGTGCGGAATAGTTCTTCATCCCT
>NC_046665.1:24660688-24662421 GCF_010883055.1 Belonocnema kinseyi | reverse complement strand
GATGCATACGTTCACGTAGAAGGGTAGTTTTCTTTGAGGAACTGATAATGAGGAAGAAATTTGAAAGTGTAATGTATATAATTTTGAGCTCTAAAGCATGTCTACATTTTTTAAGGTGGTTTTTTCAACTTTTCAAACGTGCTTGTTCACGAGGGGTATGTATTTATGATTTAGGGGTAGCTTTTGGGGAACGTATTATATATTATCAGAGAGCAAAAGAAGAGCAAAACATAACAACTAACAGTGTTTTCTAAGTTGTATTCATTTTTATGCTTTTCTCATAAATATATATGTTCCGCTATATTCGTTCATGTGGAAGGGTAGTTTTTAGGGAAAATTCTGAAGAGGGGGAAATTTTGAAGTGCCGTGTAATCAATTTGGAGTTCTAAATCATTTTTGCATTGTTCAAGGTGGTCTTCCAACTTTTAAAACGTTTTTGATGACGAGGGTAGGGTATGTATGACTTAGAAGTATCTTTTGGGTAACGTATTATATATTATCAGAGAGCAAAAAAAAAAAATATCGACTAACAGTGTTTTCTAAGTTTGTCTATTTTTAATGCTTATTTCATACATATATATGTTCTGCTGCATACGTTAACGTGGAAGGGTAGTTTTGCGGAAATTATAATGAGAGGGAAATTTTTAAGTGGCATGTAATTAATTTGGAATTCTATATTATTTTTGCATTGTTCAAGGAGGTTTTCCAACTGTTAAAACGTTTTTGATTACGTTTTTGCATTGTTCGAGATGGTTTTCGAACTTTTAAAACGTTTTTGATGACGAAGGGAGCGTATGTATGACTTAGGTGTAGTTTTTGGTTAACGTATTATATATTATCGGAGAGCAAAAAAAAGAGAAAAAAAATATCAACTAACAGTTTCTTCTAAGTTTCATTATTTTTATTTTTTTAATACATATAAATGTTCTGCTGCATACGTTCACGTGGAAGGGTAGTTTTGGGGAGATTATAAAGAGGGCGAAATTTTCAAGTGTAAATGTTCAGAAAATGTTAAATTTGCTGTAATTCTTAGTCGCTATCAAATAGTCTCAATCACTTAAGAAAGCAAAACATTACACGAGTTCAACAAACTTTTTTTATTATTTAAGGCTTTATATTATTATGATAACAAGTTTTTTAATTTTCCTGAAAAATCGAAAATTCAGATTTTGACAGCTTAAACTGTAATGGAATATCCAAAAATTACATTTTTCGGTCAAACTATGCAGAATACAGTAAAAGATGGGTATACAAAAACTGTGCGTTTTAAAAAGATCTACAAACTTGTTATTAATCACCTTTTGATAGGATGTGTAGTTTTCGCTTTAATAGTGAAAATAATAATTAACAGTCAAAAAGTATCTGCTCGCTGCGTGGGCACATTCTCATCACAACTTTTGTCTTCAATATCTTTTTTATCTCTTGTGGGGGGCTTCAAAAATGTAATTTTTTTATGTTTTGAGATTTGCATTGGATTTGTGTAAAATTTGATTCACCCAGTTTTTGCCAAGTGTACACGTTTTGAGACCCCCTGAATCCGAAAATGTATGTATGGGTGTATGTACGCCTGCCTGTTTGCACGGTAACATTTGAAAAAATTAATCTATAATCTACAAGATTATCATAACAACTGTTGAGTTTTCATGAAAAATAGAAAATTTAAATTTTGACAGCATTCAAAATAATGGAAAATCCAATAATTACATTTTTTAATTCAACTATTTGACATTATT
>NC_046665.1:24650456-24660588 GCF_010883055.1 Belonocnema kinseyi | reverse complement strand
CTTTTCTTTATCATTTATTACCTTTGGGTCGTTTTTAAGCGTTTCAAATATTTGAAAACAAGAAGTATTAAAGGCCTTGTTAAATACGTGAAACTTGCTTCGTTTTTTCACATATTTTAAATTATTGTTTAAGACATGTTATTTTGCAATAAAAATTGAGTAAGAGAGTATTATATACAATAAACGAGTTGGATAAATTGAAAACTGCGCATTTTATGGAGGATTTTTGTTTATTGTTCATTACTTTTAGATATTTTAAAACATTTTTAAATGTATTAAGAAAAAAAGAATCGAGCCTTTATTGAATTAAGTAAAATTGAATTCTAAAATTTTTCGAAATAAAAAATGGTATAATAAAGTTGAGTTCAACAACTTTTAGTTTGAAGTTGGTTGAGGCTCACTACAGGACTTGGTACGACTCTGCATTAAAATTCTTACCCGAGATTTTGTCACCAAGATCCAATTGCTTCGATAGCGAAGTCGGTAGAGCGCACGGTTAGGACACACTAGTTTGGGTAGTTTAGGTAGGGTTCAATCCTCAGCGAGTGCGATTTTTCAAAGCGTCTAGGCGTACGTAACAATAATTTTGAAAACAATTTTTTTTCTTTGAGAAATAGTGTTCAGTTGAGGCACTAGTCTATTGTTCCGATACTACATATTCTTAGATTAAGAAAATATATTCTTCAAGCGTATCAGAAACGATTTCTTGGAAGTAAACTATGTTTTGCATTTGAATACATCTCTATATGAAGTAACACAATAAATTTTTCGAATAATACAATGCGATATTCTATCTAAGAATACATTTTCTCAGATTAAGAAAATATATGCTTGTTCCAAGCATACGGTAGCAAGTATTTATTTATTTGGAACACACTCATATTCTATCGTCCCATTCGTACCTGCGATTGACTTGAATCCAGTAACATTTACTTGATTCAAGAAAAATTTTTTTCAGTGTACGAAATCGAATTCTGGTTTTCTCATTCTACGTCAAATATGACGGTAAAGCAGTAGAAAGATGTTTTAAGGTTAGAAAGGTTGACATGTATCGCTACATATAAACACGGAACTACCGAATAAATAATAAATTAAATATGAATAGCGCAATGTCTAGATGCACCAAAAATACATATTTGGAATGAATAATGGAGAAAAATATATGATATGATGGTAAGAAATAAACTGAATTTGCAGAGCAATACTCTGAAAAAGTTAATTATGTTTATACTTAATAAAATCTTAATTATTATGATTCCTAATATTTTCATGTTTCTACTAATGACAAATACGATTTTTTAAATTATAATGTTTTGTATTTTGAAGTTTAATTTTCATTACTATACTAAACTGAAATTTGAGTACATTTAATAATATACAGAATTTTTTGGAATTCTGGAACTTGAGACAGGTTTTTTGTACATAGTCTTTTTTATTATTATATATTTTTTATATTATTTTATCTTATATTATATATTTTTAAATTAAAATAATCAAATATTTATACAAAGGAAAAGCTTTTTTAGTGTTTAAAATTTAAGAAAATTATTCTTTAAATAGAAAATTACCATAATTGAAAACATTGATATATTTCTGGATATAAAATTTCTGTTGAAAGTGCTCATAGTATCTTTTTTAATTGCAAAAAATGTTCTCAAAAGTCGAATAGTTAATTAACAAACAAAAAAAATCTTCGAGATAAATTAGTGCTGATCTAAATCCTGCAAAATTTGCTTGGGAAATGTTATTAGGCTCCAAGAAAATTAAGGGAGAAATTTTTTTCCGTTGAGGCGCACTTGTTACATTAATTTGTTTATGCAATTTTTATAGGATTATTTCGATTTTACATTCAAACAATAATTTATTAAAACTTTAAATATTGAACGATAATTTCTTAAATAAAAATACTTTATTATCGTATTTTTAATAAATAAATCAGATTTATGAAGAATAAATTTGTTAAATTCTACACTTGTATAATTAAGGAATATTCCAGTGATGATATTTTATAATTATAAAATCTTATTATTCGGGAATTTTTTAATTCGGTAATATTATAAACGCTTCCAAAATTTTCTCTTTCTGAAATTTTATTGTTTAATTTTATTTATTTATTAAAGCCAAATTTATTATAAAACAATTTTTTTAACCACAAGTTCTTATTTATCTTATCTCATCAAATACCAAAACTTAAACATTAAAGATTCATTGTATATAACACTGGAGAACTTTCAATATTTCGGAGACAATTTTTCAAATTTTCCAAGCTTAATATATGATTCCAATTAGAAATTCCTCAGTTTTATCAGAAAAGAAACTATAAATATATATTGCTTAACTTTAAATAATAACTGTAAAAAAATTATTTTTAAGTTTTCAATTGAACAACTTGAATTTTAACGTTAAAATTTATGTTTTCAAAATGCTGACTTATGGTTTAAATTTTAACGATTTTCGTTATAGGTTAAGTTATAGGTTATGTCGAAAATAATAAATTCTTCGATTCGATATTGATAAAACGTGAAAAATTCCAATGTTAAGTTAAAAGTGTAAAAATCCCGTTTTCTATGCTTATTGCAAGACAGGGAGGCATTTTCGGCATTTAGGTTGAGGTATACAATGTTTTTTTGGTTGAAACAGGGTGGCCATTTTAATCGCAGAAAAAAATTCCGGGTTTTTCCTGGTAAGCAAAAGTTTTTCATGGTCAATAAAATTTAAAAAATCGAGCTCTAAATCTACAAATTTCTCCATTTGAAGTAATAAAAACTAACCTGCAAATCGTGTTAAGCAATTTTAAGCCAGAAGTATTAAAAATTAAACGAATACATTTTTGTTACAAATCATAACACTTCTTAAATTAAAAGTCAAATTATTTTAATTTAAAATAGTTTATAAATCCTGAAAAATCTTGTTCTTAATCTTATACAATATAAATATTTCCTTAAAATATTCCAGATTCGTTTTTGATAATTTTTTAAACCTTTTATATTTTCAACTTACTCGAGTTTTTTCTAGGAATAATAGATGTTTCAAATTTATCATACATCAAAATTTAGGAATTTTACTTCTAAATTACTTTTTTGTAATAGAAAAATGAAAATTATAACGTTAAAAGTTTATTTTTTTGTTAAGTTTTGAATATTTTATTTCTAGTTAGGAATCTTAATTGAACAGTGAAATATTTCGAAATATTAAGCAATTGTTCTTGTTCTTTAGACATTTTCAAATTTGAGACTAAAACAATATTTTAAATTCTAATAAAAGCCTTTCATTATGTATATATATTTATTTTGAAGTTATTTCAAATTGAAAATGGGTTACAAAGTTTTAATCCTGAGTTTCCACTTGTTTAATTGCTAAGACTTTCCAATTGAAACAGTTTAACTTTTAACGTTAAAATTGTAAAATTCTTCGATTTTAAACAAATTCCGAATCGTGTTCTGAAATCAATTATTATTCACTTGTGAATCCTTGGTGTCCACTTGAATTAAAAAAGAATCATAATTTATATCCGCAGTTGATAAACTAAAAACGATTTTTATCTAAAATTATAAATTTGAAACGCTTCTAATTTTTAATTTTTTCAGTCTTGAAAACTGCATTATAAAATTCGAAATTCAAAATGTACGCTTAAATGCTAAAATTAAACGGAAAATTCTGAAGTGAAAGATTTTCGAATTACGCACTGTAAACTGAATGATATAAGAGGAAAAAAGCAATTTAAGCAATTGTTTGGAAAACTAATATTTTCCCAAAGAAAATAATTTCCAAATAGTTAAAGCTAAACTAGTGGACCTTGCTTTCAACCGGAAATATATTTAATTTTTTGTATTTACCTTTGCAAGGATGAAAGTTGCGAAAATTGAAAAGCTAAAATTTACCAGAAAATGCGGTTGCGTTTGAAGTTTAGCTTTGAAACTTAAAGAGAAATTGTAATTCGTTCTTATCCAATTTGAAAGTAAATTTTTTTTTCAATTTATAATAATTTTGTTATTGCATTTATATTTTGACACCATCTAAATTAAATTTTGTCATTTGGACAATCTTTGTTGAATTAACACCGAAATATTGACAAATATATTTATTTTATGGATTAAAAAATGAAGAAATTACCAAGGGCAAAATAAAGAAAACAAGCATGCATCAAAGGGATTGCGAGGTATCCTTGTTTATCTTATTTCCTTCCTTATGTTGTTAGTACGTGAAGTTTAACTTTTTATTTATATAACGTTTGATAATTGAAAAAAAAATTTGCGATAGTCAAAGAATGACATTTTGAAATTTCGTGCTTTATAAGTGAATTTTAATTCATGATTTATGAACATCCTTGACTACGTCTGGTTTCATCGAAACTTTTTCAATTTCGTGAATTGGTTTTTATTTACTCCGTATTATGTATTCTTTATGTATGTATTCTCCTAATGTGTGTTTATCGAATGTCTCGAAGAAAATGTTCAGATTTCCGAAATGTTACTACATTAGTAACATTAATAACACAGAAAATTGTTAATAGCGTTTTAGATTAATAACACATTTATTAGCTTTTTTTTTAGGTAAACAACTTTTATCTATATATTTTTTTGCTGCTTATGTCGTTTGTCCAAACACTTATTTCTTATATTTTTAATTCTGTTTTTTACGAATAAAACAAAAAATACCCATCGTATCAAAAAGTAATTGAGCTGTCGGATCAAAGAAGGGCACATAAACTTATTTCGCCGGGAGTGGAGAGGCCCCTGGAAGTTTTCAAAAACATTTTCGAATTTTAATTTTTAAAGACTATACCTAGATGTAGAATATCATTCCGCATCTTTTTTCCTTTGGGAAAAAAGTAGCTTTTTTATTTTTCCAATTAAAGCCAAAAAACTGGCTTTTCTGGAAAATCAATTTTAATTCGTTTTTCACTTCAACTTGTACTCAGTCAGTCAGTTTTTCAGATTTTTCAATAAAATTTTCAGGGAATGTAATTCGAAATGTCCTTGGACTGATAGAGCAAAAAGAATTTTAAAATTCATTTTAAAAAATTGTTGTTAATTTATTTCTGATGCGTGGCGCTTATCGGACTTCTCTAACTTCCAGCGTTTCGTTTATCGAGCGAACTTTGAGCAACGAAAAACTTTCAGCGAGAAAGTTGTTAACAAAAGTACAAAGAAGTTTTCTGGAAAATTTTAGCCCAATCGAATTGATATTCCAGAAATTATTAACGTCTTAAGTCGATAACGGCTAGGCGACACGCGCGCGGGCTGTAGCGAGTCTCATATCCGATTCATAATGCAGTTAACCGGTGCCAAAAGTAAAAACTAATCAAGTAATCAGGCAGTAGCAATGTATTATGCATAAATAAATAATAGTGCATAATGTAAAATAATTTATTAATTAAATATTATTTACAATAACATGGTTTCCTTTTTGAGACAAATCTAACAAAATTATATAATCTCTGAAAATTCGCAGAATTAGAAGTTGGGAAAACATTTATTTTAGTTCGTAAGCTCTTTACATTTTTTATTTAATAATAATTTTAAAATATATTAACGTCTTTAATGCGAATATTATGCTTTCTGAACTTATGATTACTAATAAGATCCTTGTTCGCTTTGATATATACATTCCGTTTATGGAAAAAACAAAATAATTATTTTTTATCCAGAACAGCTATCATCGTCGAAAGTCATATTTAGAGCCTTACTGTCACAAGGTTTAGTTTCAATTAAAGAAAAAAAATTATTCAAGAAGACGCGTCATTTTTCTGTAAGATAAACCACTAAACTTTTAACTTATTTTATTTTAGCTATGCTGGTACCTACTCCAGGTGGAGGTAATTTAGTGAGATTTGCAAGTTCAATAGCTAAATTTACTTCATAAGCAGGATTTTCTTTATTATAATTTTGAAAAACATGGATTTTCCCGCTTGGATGATACTGAATGACATTTGATTCACTAATTTTCATTCCTTTGGGTTTTTGCAAGTTATCCCTCAATAATGGCCGCGGACAGGAAATACGTGTAAAATTTCAAAATTTAGTTCCATTGATAATAGAATTAAAAATGTAAACATGGTATAATTACGGTTTTGTCCAGACGCAGCATCCGAGAAAAGGATTATTTTAGAGTGGGGTTCTGAATTAAATTCTTCTTTTACTGTATGATATAGAAAGCTGCAAACCGTGTTTGCACACTTCTTTCCAAGCCCTTCGAGGTATGGAAACATGTAACTTTTATCTGTATTGTATACATGGACATTAAAAAGAAAAAGCCATAACAATCTTTTATAAAACTGATCATTGACGGAAACCTTTGGCAATGGTAAATTTTGCGCGTAATCGAACTCGCAACATAGAACGTTTTTTTCTGATAAAAGTTCTTGTTTAAACCTCAAATAATCTTTCGCTTTTTTTTGCTCAGTAATATTCAGAGATTCGACATTTTTTCGTTCACTTTCGTAGCACACGTTACATACATCGGTTCGGGGAAGCTTAAACGAAAAAAGCAAGTTATGGTTAAAATATTTAGCGTAGCAAGATTCGCTTAAAGGAATGTCTTCCTCTTGTGTGACGCTCTGATAGTAATCAATAAATAGGTTATATAAAGTACTTAAATTCAATTCCGGATTTTCAAAGTATTTTAAAGCAGTTCCTTCTCTTTTATAGTGAGATTCGCGATGTCTCAAACTATAACAGTGAATTTTGATTAGGTCTTTCACATTGGCATTTAATTTTACATTGCGATTAGTGTGTTTACCTCTAGTATCGCATACATTTTTTTTATTCAAAATTTTCCCTTGTGAAACCCTTTCTTTTAATTCCTACGCCAAGTAATTCGCAAAGAAACTGCTGACAAACAGGAATATTTTTTTTCTCATGGGGAAATTCAAAATTCCACTTTATTAACCTCTGTTTTTTAGCACTAAGATTTACAGATGATGGATTCTCGCATTTCATTATATTACTTAGCAAAATATTCTGCTTGTCGTAATCAGCTAATTGCTGAAAATTCGAATGAAATTTATTCTGCTCTGTGACTACAATTTTTTTATGACACTTCAGACGTTGACAGCAGATTTTAACAGACTCAAAAACTTTTGCATTCTGGATTTTATTTGAAACAGATATATATTCTTCAACCTGAAAGAAATAAAAGACATTTCGCTGATAAAATAGTGAGAACTCATTCGCTCACTGATTGTTACTGATTTTCAATAAAATTTTACTGATTTAAATTCAGAGTGAAATACCTCACATTTATGAATTGATATTTGCAGTGACAAAATTATCGCTATTATTTTAATGACATATTTCTTTATTGAATTTTTTTAGAATACAAAATTTGTACCTTGTTTCTCTTAGTTTTTCTCAAATTTTCCTCCCACTGTTCTTCATGTCTATTTCTTCTTCTACCTCTACACTGAAAATTTTTTGGGCGAGCTACTCGCTCACGCGGTGGAGCTAGAACACCAAATGCGTCGCGCGCTGTTCGCCTGCAACTTGGTACATATCCTTTCTCATATTATACAGCTGTAGTCTCAACAGTATTGGTACAGTAACGCTCCCTTTAGGCGGGAGCACGGAATCCTCACTCTGAGTTTCGTGCGAAGTTATACATGCAGTTTATACTCGTGGGGCCATTTCATTCTCTTTTGTGGGAGTGCTGCGTTCTCAACACACGGGAAAGGATCTGCTCGCCCATTTGGTACTACAGCTTACTTAAATGTGATCTGGCCACTGCAACAAGCGTCGTGGTGGCGCTGCGTTGCCACTAAGAAGACAGCTGCTTGATCAACAAATTTTCAGTGTAGGGTTCGCTTACTCTGACATCATATCACAACACTTTTGTTAAAAAATTAAAAATCCAGTGACATTTCTCTTTCAGAAGACAAAAAATACTAACGCTCTATTACAAGTGCATTTTTTCAATATTTCACTTTTTCAATTATACGAATTTGAAGCATTGAAAAATTCGCAGAATTAAAGAATCCGGCGAATCTCAACTATTAGATGTTTATGTTTTGTTTTACTTTTGTACAGTTTGTCATGAAAATAGAACCATTCTATTTAACATAATATTACATTTTTAAATTATTATACATTATGCACTATTGTTTATTTATGCATAATCCTTTGATATTACCTGATTACTTGATTAGTTTTTACTTTTGGCGCCGGTGAACTGTATTATAAATCGGATCAATTCGATTGGGCTAAAATTTTCCAGAAAACTTCTTTGTACTGTTGTTAACAACATTTTCGCTGAAAGTTTTTCGTTGCACAAAATTCGCTCGATAAACGAAACGCTGGAATCACTAGTTATCAAATATATTTAGAAACTATAACTGTTAAATTTGCTTATTAGACACAAATTCAAAAAGTTTGAGCTCTTTCAAAATTTAAATAAAAATTTTTTATGAGTTTTAGAAATTGTTGTCAAATTTTCTGGTACGCATCAAAAAGACTTGCAAATTATCCAAATGACATTTTTAAGTTCGATTAAAATTCAAAAAGATACATGCTTTTCAACATTTTTAAAATTTTCAAAAAAAGGAAAAAAAATTGTTTTAATAGGTTAAGAAATATCAATTCAAATTTCTGCTAGATATAACATATATTTTTTCGAATATTTTATCATGAAATTTCTTAATTAGACAAAAGCTTCAAAAGTTAGATCATTTTCAAAAATATGTAATTTTGGTTTTTTAAGAGATCCATAAGCTTAAAGCGTTGTTTTTAGTATATTTTAACAAGATTTACAAATTATCTTGATGAAGCTTTTTAATTGGATACAAGTTATCGAGCGCGAGATTCGTAATGAGAATTTAATCGTCAAAGCCGTAAGTGCTTTAAGAACCTTCTTAAAAAACAAATCGAAAAAAAGATAGGTACAATTTATTACTGTAATTCCTCAGAAGTTTAAATCACAGTATTTGATTTAATTTATAATATTTACGAGAATTGAAAAATGTAGTTAAAATGTACGTATTAAACGTACGAAAACGAGCTCGAAGCGCGAGAGTGTACACGCGCGCCATATGCGCTCTAACTTGGCGCGAAGCGCCGTGCGCAGTGAGATTGTACCCGCCCAGCGGGAATATTTTTCACTTAAAATAAACTAAAAATGACATTACTAAACAAAAAATTCGACAACATTAATCCTGATTCATATTATTTTGAAATGAACTTCTCGTGATTTTAAATCACTAATAATTGTTCGGTTTGAGTAAATCGTCAAAAAGAAATATGACTTAATTTCTTAGATTCACAGAAAACTTATTTTAATAAAATAGTAAAACTTTAATTGTTAAAAAGGCTGAAATCCTGCATCAGCGGTACCACTACAAAATTTTAAGTATAGAATTTGTTGAATAAAAATTTAATTCGATAAGGAAAAAATAAGGATTTACAATTCATGTGTTCAAGCGGGGTTATTCCTTTAGAGTATAACTCATTATATAATAAAATTATGGAGTGATTTATTACTTATGCTTGAAATAATTACTTTTTTCAATGATCATGTTTATTTAAAAAATATACGTAATTTTCTTTGAAAAAAAAATATATATTCAAAGATTCTACAAATTTACTGTATAGTATTAGGCATAATACACAATATACATATCTTAAATTTTTTTGAAAAAATTATTATTTTTCTTCAATAAATTATGTTAATGCATTCAATAATGTACGAGGCGTATAATTATCCAGGACGTCTTTTTTTCGCTAGTATACGCAGGTTTATTATAAATAATATAATATTCAATTATCTGTTGCAAAACAATATTTTATTCAACACTCAACACACTGCATGGCATATACTATAATTAATTCATAATCTAGAGATTTTAAAAGAAATTTAAAAAGTGGTGTATTATCTTAGTTTTATATAATTTGGTGACCTTCTCAGCATGAAAACAAAAACACAAACCCAAGACGACTCTCTTGGTTCCAGTTCTACTTCCCCTCCTCTCCCAGCCCTCCCTTATTAACTGAAGTTTTTGGTGGGACTGACGTTAGAACTACAATCTCCACCACATGACGACTTGATACTTAACTTTGACATGATTTCGACTCAGAAAATAAACTTATTGCATAAAGGTGTTAGTTGGGCGTATAATCTAAATAATGAATAATACAAACTACAA
>NC_046665.1:24649276-24650356 GCF_010883055.1 Belonocnema kinseyi | reverse complement strand
ATGAAAAAATGCATGGACATAAAAGAAGCTAGAGAAGTATGCCAGGACAGGAAAGTATGGCGGCAAATAGTTAATAAAAAGAGTGTCAGTAGAGTGCATGACACCTTAAACAAAGACCTTGGCTATTAATGGACCCAGGTGGGGAGCCTTACATAACGACTTCGTGAGGTTCTTCGCTTGGGGTGATTGCTAGAGAGATTGATCAGCAACCTGGGTCGGAGCAGTGTTGCGAAACGAACGTGTTATTTACTTAAATAGCACGAGAATTCTGGATCAATCTGAAAAATCTCTATCCCTTCCACACACTACTCCTTTCTCCTGCCGAGTGAGTCACGCCTACCTCGAAAGGGAAATGGCTTAATGGTGTAATAATAATAATAATGCAAAACCGTATGAATTAAAAGCTGAAATAAAATAAGGAAAAATTATATTAGAAAACTTTGATACCTGCGTCGGTGATACCACTACAAAATTTCAAGAATGAAATACTTCGATAAACGAACGCCTTTTTCCAAAAAGTTTTGAACCAACAACTTCTTCAAACGAACTTCGAACCAACGTCTTCCTCGAGCACATTCGGAACGAACACCTTATTCTACTCAGGCGTACAAATACGGTGCACAATGAGCGGACGAACCGAGGTTCAACTTTTTTTGCAGCCGTCCACCTGCACTCCCTGCAGTCGGTGTTCAACTTATATGTGTCATTTTTCATAAGCTTTTATTACTGTTTACTCAATGTAAATTAAACGTTTAATCATTTTTTTTTAGAAATCTATTCTCAATATTCTAAACAATGTCTCTTCAAAATTTCAAGTCACACAAGTATATCTGAGGATCATAAAGAGCCTCTACATATTACCATTTTATGTCATTTTTGATATTCCTAAAACTTTTGCACAATATTTCGGACGTAAAAATGCAATTTTTACTGTTAGATGAACAAGCATATCAAATGTAAAATCAATTGACTTGTAATTTCCTGTCAAAAATTGACGAAATAAAAATAGGAAACATTTTACATGTGCAACTCTATAAGACATAAAAATGGCTGGGGCAAGTTCTAAAAATATTTTTTTTC
>NC_046665.1:24629255-24649176 GCF_010883055.1 Belonocnema kinseyi | reverse complement strand
ACCGTCTACACTGTCCACAAATCTGCTTTCTTGAAGGATTTTATTTGGAAGAGTACAATAATAAATTCCTTGAAACTTCCCTGATAGTCTCGCTTTTTAATTTTTTTATGTGTGCAGTAATATATCAAAAAATAAAGTTACAAAATTCTCATTTTTAACGATATGATTTTTGTATCTTCACGTGAAAATTGCTTAAACTTCTTCTAACCAGGTATCTTGCAGTACAATAATACAAACATTTTTAAGATACTCCCAGGCTATCCCTACCTTCTTATATCCCGATACATTCCACGTCACTCCCTCAAATTCCTTAAATGTTATCTCACCGAAAAAAGATTTCTGTTGTCGGACGTCCTTCCTCTTCGCTCCAATAGAACCACTGATCATCTATCATTCACTTCATATATCCCGTCCTGGCTTTCTTCCCCTCCTGTCTAGCGTTGTGCACGAGATGCTCAATCCATCGCTGAATTTCCTCTTTTCTGTATGTCAGGTCGTCTTGGATCATGATTTTTGTGCCTTTGAACATGCTTTTCCTAGACATGATCCACTTTTTATTTTCAAGTGAATTTAAAGTTAAAAGCAGACCTTAACTTTTAGCTCGCCAGTACCTGATGCTGAGAACCACTCCTGTCAACTCGTAAATAACATTGAAAACCTCATCGATGATATTGGGCTCAACCGTTCTAAAAACGTAGACTAGGATATTGTTTTTCCTGAGTTTCCTTTCAAGTTTTTCGCACTTGCATTCCTCTTCCAACATCCTATCGGGCACTAGAGGTGCACTGTTATGATTAAAGGTTTCTCCGGAGTCTTCTTCCTGTAGTATTTCGATAGATTTCTGAAGGTCGTCTTCTACAGCGGGTGATGCACATTACCTTCTTTTTGTTTCCCTGTCGATGCCGCTTCTTCTCTGACTAATGAAAGCAATCCTTAATTCACTGTCCTTTGATCTCCTTCAGATTCCTCTTCGTACAGGTCAATTCTTCTTGCCTTCCCCACGTTAACTCCCACTGTGCCACAGAAAAACACCTCAGTCGAGTGAAAGCGAACTGTTTCCTTTCCGTGTGTGCCTGCGATTACGACTCCCATACTCCATACCACGTCCGTCATATTGGAGGGAGGGGATAGAAGTCGCCTGCGCGGAAATGCGCCAAATTCAAACCATAAGCACCATATTTGGCGGATATTTCATTGCAAGGCTTAACAAATTCGCAAAAAAACAAATAAAGAAAGCTATACATTAAAATATAATTTTGCTATGCTGAAAAAAGCGACCAAGCTCAATCACTGACTCCTCAGTGGAATCAAAGATACAGTCACTAATATCTACCTGCCCATGAGGAAGGCCGGTCCAAACACGCTCAAAAAAGTCGTGCAGAGCAGGCCTCCCCCTGCCAGCGTAGGGCACTGATTCAAAAGATGGGAAAGGTCCTTAAGCAGGGCACCACATTCACACTCAATCGAGAGGTTCCAACCCATCCTCGCAAAGTGATGCCCCTTTGCAGATGTGACCTGTCCTACGTCTGGTGACCAGATTAATAAATCGTCTAGGTAAATTAAAGCCACAAAACCAAGGCCTCGGCGCCTTCACATTAACTCGCGAGAAGTGGGCCCTCCGCGGGCCATCAGTTCCCCCATAAGGCCAAAACAAAGCACCCCAGAAATTAAAGTCATTCCGGCAAACCTCTCGAAGGTCACGCAGAGGTGATCCCCTTAACGCAGTGACAGGGAACCTAGATGCCTGTTTCGTCATTTTATCGGCAATTTCATTCCCCGCAATTCTGCAGTGCACCGGAATCCAACAGAAACGGATAGATGACCCCTCTCCCTCCACTGCTGCAACGCTGTTACACACTGCTCACACACTTGTTCACACACCACGTCCGTTAAGCCCGACTCTATGGCAAATTTAACCGCATAAAAAATGGCGTATAGTTCCGCTGACAGGACCGACATGTGATCCCTCAGACAAACCCCAAATCTACGGTTTCGTGAGGGGATGTAGTATCCACATCCCACCACCCCCAAGCCCGAGCCCACCGATCCATCCGTGAAAGAACATGTAGCCCCTGGAAACTTGCGGTCAGCGAACTCGCAAAAAGCCTGCTGCGGAAACTCGCACTCCTTGAAAATTTGGCCGAAATCCAAATCCACGGATATCGGCACCAACAAGTCCCCCCAGGAGTCGTCAAAATAGCCCGGGCGCTCTAAGCAATCTAATGCTCCGTGAAAGCTCCCATCACGCCATAGGCGGCCAGTAGGCCGACCTTTTCCAGATTCACCCTGAAACCCCCAGAGTATGCATCGATGGCTAAGTCCTCCAGTTTCCTTGCCAGCGGGCTCACATTCCAGCAGGAGTTACGCAGTATGATCTTGTTTGCGAGAAGCGAGCGGCGAAACGATAATGGAGTCTCGACAGGCTCCGATAGAAGCAGGAGATGGGATTGGAGCTCATACACCCCAAGGCAACCCTTAAAAAGGCATGGTGAATCGTATCCAACATTTTCAGCACGGTTACGCTTGCTCTGAAGAAGAGAGGGGCCCCCCCACTCCAAGCACGCTCTGATCAGCCCCTTATGAACAGTGAGCAGAAGGCGAGGCGCTCCAGGAGATTCTTGCAATCACCATGAGAATGTTAAGGGCTTTCGATGCCTTGGCGGCGATCGCCCTAATGTGAGGGATTCAATTCATTTTTTGATCTAATATTATTCCTAAGTAGTTTAAAGTGCATTGACTCCGAAAAACTGTTCAATTGATTCTAACCGAAATGCCACGACCCCCTCCCCTACTCCTTGAAAAGACACAGAGCTGTGAATTTGGGATAGAGATAGAGAGCCCAAGACTCTCCAGTCAGAGGGTCAGTTGTTCACAAGCCACTTCCAGCAGCTCGAAAGCCTCCTGTCCCAGAATCCCGGTGACGTAAAGCAATAAATCGTCTGCGTACATGGCCATACTTAAAACCGCCTGGCAGATGTTGCCTGAGCCGTCTTAGGACCAGATTGAACAGAAGCGGTGAGAGGACTCCCTCCTGGGACACACCAACTCCACAAGACCTCGGGTTCGATCTGTCGGAGCAGAAAAAAAGATACCGCTTGCTAACCAGAAAGGAGACTAAATTGAGCAGTCTTGTTGGAACTGCCAATCTCCTCAGCTCATCAATCAGAGGTACGGGCAGAACCGCGTTACACGCACCCTTAAGGTCGAAAGCAAGAGCCAACGTGCCCTTACCCTCTCCATAAGCCTTCATGATGTAAGAAACTACAGAGCCCACGCAGTCCATAGATGATCTGCCCCTTCTAAAACCAAATTGAAAATCTGGGATCCAGTCATTCCTTTCAGCCAATAATTCCAGCCGCCTCTGGGTCAATCTCTCGAATAACTTGCAGAAAGTTGATGTTAGAGATATTGTCCCGAAGCCCTTACTCCCTGATTTAGGGATAAATTGTACCCGGGTGTCCCTCCAGGATTCTGGGAACGAAGAGTCGCGGAATATACCATTGAACAAGGAGTGCACGAATCTCATCGTCGGGGCCGAGAAGCCCCTTGTGACCTCGTATGAAAGTCCGTTCATGACGAGAGATGACAGCCTTGCACAAAGACAGAGCCACCCGAAACTTCTCCCGGGAAAAAGGCTGGTTCATACAATCCCGCTCATCGGGATTCGAAAAAGGGTGCCTCACCTGAGGAGAAATGTCCAAGCGCACCAGCTTGTGCTGCAAGTCTCGAATGGCTGGAGAATCAGGGTCTGTAATTACCCCTGTATGTGGTTTCCCGGCTCGAGAGGCCAAGACCTTAACAGTGCGCCATATCCTCGACAGTCCCGTTGCCGGATCCAAGGACTCACAGAAGGCTCGAAAGGACTGGTGCTTAATGCCTCTAAGCTGAGATTTGACCTCAAAGTTGACCCTCCTATATATTTCCATCTCTTCGTCTGTCTGATTGGCCAGAAATCTTCTTCTTGCCAACCTCCTTTTAGCCTGAAGACCCCACATGCTTCCAGGGAGTCACAGACCGCGCTAATGAACTTGTCATATATATTCGCAGGAATAGCTCCGTATTCCAACTCAGATCTAAAGCCCGGAATAAGACCCTCCATTTTCTCATTAAACATGCCCCAGTCCAGCGATTTAATGTTAAACCTGCTGGAGGAGGAGCAGCTAAGAGCAGGGGATGCGTCTAGTCTACCGAAGACCGGAACATGGTCTGAGTTGTGACTATTATCTCCAACTCGAACAGTGGAGACCGACGCCAGCGCAGCCGTAGAGAAAACAAGGTCCAAATTGTTAGCAAGGCGGCCAGGACCAGAAATATAAGTGGGGGCAGAGTCATTAAGAGGAATCAGGCCTCTATCGAAAACCGCAGGACACAGCTGGTTGCCGATATAGTTTGTGTTTGGAGAGCCCCACATGGGGGAGAGGGCATTAAAATCCTCACACATTACCAAGGAGCCCCTATGCGATACTTGATCAATCAGGCCCTGCCAGAAGTCCTGTGTGATTCTGGCGTCAGGAGGGACATATATGGATAGAAAAGTAATCCTCCTTAGCGAAGATTTGATAGTTAGCCCCACTACATCTATGTCGCTCGTCCACGGTCCAGCCAAATCAATGCCATCCATACAAAGACTGTCCCGGACCAGAATCAGCGAGCCAATACGCCGAGTCAGCAAAGATTCAGAGATGCAGAGGACATCCAAATCATTGAGAAAGAGCAGTGACTCAATCTCCTCCCTCTTACCGACCACGCTTCGTGCGTTCCAGTTAGCAAATTTTAAAACCTTTCGCTTAGATTCCATGCCAAAACTCCCAAAAAGCTATAATATGCTTCAGAAAAGAGGCCAATGACTTAATAATTAGACAAGAATATATGCCTCAAAGCCAATCAAGCCGATCGGGTACTTTCAAGAGATCGTTGTAACGAGGGCGGGAAACCCAGACTATATGAACTTAAACTATATCCCTAACCACGTAGGAGAATCGCAAATGTTACACAAAAATATTCAGCTAGAATGAGTCTTCGAGGATAAAATACTGAACATATAAATGATTGCAGGATTAAGTTAAGGTGATCTGATTCTAATGGTTTCCAAATTTAAACACTTTAAACAAAGCTCCCTCCGAGAGATTAAGTTAATGTTTATTTGATATGCTGTTGTTTAAGTATTTCAATTCCAAACTCTTAATCAAATATTTCGACTTGATAAACGAAATTGAAATTTCAGTTTGCCGTTCTTTAATTCAAACAAAAATCAGTTGCAAATTATCATCTTGGTATTTGTTTCAACTTCTCTGACTTAAATATGAAGAATTCTTCCATTTTGCCTGCTTCCAACTTAATATTTAATTCCCACAATCCGAAATATTCAAAAAGGTTCAATAATTCTTGACAGAAATAATGGTAAATTAAGGAGATTTCTAACATTTCAAGCGATTACAAATATTTCCAGTTTAAATGGTTTAATGAAGTTTAACTGGTTTAAAACATTTCCAAAGGAGTTCCGAATAATATACAGGAATTGAAGCGATTTCAAGAAATATTCATCGATCTTAAAATATTTATTTATTAAGAATTCTACTAGCTAAAGGTATTTAAAATATTTTAAAAATCTCAACATATTCCAGGAATTTCCATGAATTAAAAGGGTGGGAAGGGATTGCCAAGGCAAGTAAAGGGGTTTCAAGGGATTTTTATTTCTAAGGATTTCCCAATGTATATGCAGCATTATATTTATAGAGTTAGAGAATTTTACTGACTTTTAAAATATTTTAATTTATTTCAAAAGATTCGGAAATATTCCCACGGATTTAAGGTTCAATCAATTTTAAGTTATTTCAAACCTTTAGAGAAATCTCTCAAGATTCGAATTTTATAGAATTTGGAAGGTTTCAAGCGATTCAAGGACTTTCAGTTTTTACATGGACTTATCGAATTTCAAGGATTTTTAAGAAATTTCAAAGGATTTCCGATTAAAATGAAGGATTTTAAGGAATATCGAGGGATTTAATGGAGTTTATATATTTGTAATTCAAGAGATTCGGAATATTCCCACAGACTTAATAAATTTGAGTGATTTCAAATAATACGAGGGATTTCAAGGATTCTAACTGAGTTTAGGGATTTGAAAGGGGAACCACAGGAATAAAAGGATTATAAGAGATTTCAATGGGATTAAATGTAATTTCAAGGGCGTTCCGTTTTTAAGGATTTTATGAGGTTTAAATAATTAACGGGCTTCGGAAAAATCACGTAAGATTCCGGAATGTTCCAGAATTTCAAGGATTTTAATCGGTTTTTGTGTATTTTAACAGAAATTCCAATAGATTAAGAGTTTAAGAAGGTTTTTATGGAATTTCAAGAGGATTCGGGTTTTAAAGGGTTTAATGGGGTTAAATAAATAAGGGGGTTTCAATGGAAATAAGGTTCGCAGGATTTCCGAGTAATACACAGAATTTAAGGGATTTCGAGGGATTTATTGGCATCTAACGTAGTTAATATTTAATGGAGATCAAAATATTAAAATTAAGGAGATTCGGAATTATTCCCACAGATTTGATGAATTTGAGTGATTTCAAATAATTTAGGGATTACGACGGATTTATTGGCATCTAGCGTAATTAATATATTTGGGTAACTTTAAGAGATTCGGAATTATTCCCGCCGATGTAAAGATTTAATGTGATTTCAGAAATTTAAGTTTTAACTGCTAAACGGAATTTTAAATGGTTTAAAATTAATAAGAATAATTTCCATGGCTTTCAAAGATTTAATCAGTTTCCAAATGATTCCAAATATTTTGAGAAATCCCGAAAATTTACAGAATTTAACGGAATTTTAAGGATTTTAAACGATTTATGCGGTTTTTAACATTTCAAGCGACTTCAAAGACTTCAGTTTAAATCATTTTATATCATTCCAAATTTAAGTTTAAAAGATTCCTAAATAGTAAAGAGGATTTTAATCAATTTCGAAGAATTTTAATACCTTTAAAACATTTAAAATTTGTCAAAAATCTCCTGGAATTCAGAAAGATTCTCGCAAATTTGAAAGATTTGATGAATTTCAAGGTGGTTTCAAGTAAAGAAGTTTGAGACCTTCCATATATCTAAGTATTTCTATGGATTTAAGAGGACTATCAATAAGAATTTAATTAAAATTCTTCAAGATTCAAGAAGTTTCACCAATCAGATCACCTTGGGAAAGATACAAAGAACTAACTAGATGGGTTGCCTGGGTTTTGTATGGTATGTTCGGAGGAGCGTCTTATGTTCAACAAAGAAGAAACCACGCCCTTGAGCTGATCCTCTAAGCCCTCCAGCTGATCCATGTCGGAGTGGTGGGGGGAGAAGGGGGCTTCCGGTACCCGCGGTCCCGGAGGGCTGCTGGAAGAGGCCTGAATAGTCTGGGGAGCCGAGGAGCCTCGGCCACCAGGATGGGGAAGACCCATTTCGCTCAGAGCCGCATCCGCCTCCTGGAATCCGCAGTCATTCCAAAATCGGAATTTCACCGGAGAAAGTTTGTTGGGGCATTCCTCGGTGCGGTGGAATTCCGCACAGAATTCACACGACGGCCTGGTAACCCTGCATTGGTCCGATCCATGCAGGAACCTCTGACAGGTGAAGCACCTCTTCGGGGGAGGTATGACAGGAATAACATTTTACTCGAAGCTGGAGAGAAAGATGACCTTAGGAATCCTTGAGCAGGCAAAAACAAATTCCACCCGCTCATCCAGGGTGCCATCCTGCTTGGTCCTGCTCGTTCCTGTAAATCTGTCGGATACCAGAAATGACACCACTAATCATATCTGCCAATACAAGAGGGTCGTACTTCCCGACATTTCTGCCTCTCATACTGCACTCAAGGAAGACCAGAAAGGGGGGGACAGCACCCTTAGAGTACAAGGCTGGTGCAGTACCCAGTCTTGACCACTTGATGTGATCATTCGGGTAGGTGGAGGGGAGTTTCCTATCCACCAAAGGCCCTTTATTACTTTGACTGTCATCTATGATGACTGTGGAATGAAATATCTCGTTTCCCTCCGAAGCCATCTCTTCTGAAGAGTGACCGTGGGAGGTCAGATTGCTGGGAGTCTCAAGAAAGGATATCCATACTTTACCCTGCTCCTGTTGGCTAGTTCCAGGCGACTTTCCTTCAGGGAGGCCGCCTGGAGTGGGGAGGTACCGGGCCTCTTGGCAGATCCTGGTCTGGGGGAGGATTCTACTTAAACCCTGGTCGGAAATCCGGTAGGCTGTGGAAGCGTCCCATCCTGGGCTGCTTTGTGTGCGCGTCCGAACCCGCCCTTGTACGCACCTTTAAGAGGCGGTTCCGAAACCAAAAAATTAGGCTTACCACCAGACCTGGACTGATCCATCTTGGAGAATCAAGACCTAAAAAAAAGGCTCAATTAGTTAAAATTCCGTATATATATTAAACGTCTGTGGACTTCCCGTCCTCAAACACAAATTTGAACTAAATTAAATTAAACTAAGAACCTTGCCCATCCGTAAAGCAGGACAGAGAGGAATTTAATTAATTTTAGTGAAGCTGGGCAAAGCAGCCGCCGAACCCCTTTTGAGGTCGCAACCGAGCCGGGGCATCAATAAAGCGTGATGTAATATAATATAAATGCGGTTAGAGGTTGTAATGTTAGGCAAGAGAAGAAAAGCAAAATAAACAAAATTCTATTAAAATCCAAACCAAATAAAATGTGAGTGGCATAAATTAAGACCTTACAAGCACAGGACAAATAATAACAGAAATGAGAAGCAAGATAGGAATGTAAGCTCGGTATGTGAAAGAAGGGAAAACAGGAGGCAGCTGGTTGGCGAGGTAAACAAAACCGGATAGTTGCTTGTCTTTATCGGTGTCCCAGTGAGAACCATAAACACCTTGCCTTTGGGTGATGAGCAAACTGTACCTAAGTTAGCTAAAATTCTCGGCTTACTCCAGGTTCTAAAAGTCCGAAGAAGATTGGGAAGGCAAATAGAAAAGCCTCAACAAAATTGATACTCGAGCCTGTAGGATGACATGAAAGGAAACCACTTCAAAGCTGGGTCCAAGAAGAGCATGGAGACTGATATGCCACAATATACGGTTGCGAAAAACAATGCAGATCCTATGAACCGCATTCAGCTAATTGCCTTCACAGTAAGATATAAGACCTTTGACAAAAGATTCCTCGCTTATCACTTTCACTTCGGCAGAACTTTGCCAAAACAACATTGTTGAATTAAAATTCTACGGATTGAGTGGTTAGTATAGTATTCAATTGCTTTTCTTTGTTCCTCTGTTTCTGTCACTGATCCTTCAGGTGGGCTATCTTTTTTGAAATTTTTGTTTTTTGTTACTCCCGACAAAAACTTTTCGAAGCTTCCAGCATTTTTGTTTTCCTTTTCCTTTAATTTGTTCACATCACTCGGTCTTCCTACCCTTCTTCCTGTCGGTTTAGATTTCTCTACGGGTGAAGACGCCCCTGGTGTCGATTCGCGAGCGCGTGTATCGAGATCGATTTGTTTGTTGGGATCCTTCCTGCCCAGTGGCGCACCCTCGCGGTTTCCTTTCTTAATTTGAGACGACATAACCTCAAAAACTTTGTCACTTTCAAAGTACAATTAAACACAAAATCACTCATTTAAATACTAGATAACACTCGCATCTACGACAAAACACTTTAACTTTCCTTTCAAATCAGAAACTTGGTCTCCGCGAACTCTTAACACACCAAAAAACTACCCAGTTTGCCCTGATTCACACTTCATGTCCACCCGTCTTCCTGATACACACACACACACACACACATCAAAAATCAATAATTTGTCTTGGTTAACAACACACTGCTGGAAAAATTCAAAATAACAAATATTATACTATTCTTCTTCAAAAAACTCTAAGCTGTACCCGCAATCCCATAATAATAATAATAAACCAAATAAAAAACACCGCTGATGCATGTAATATAACCCTGCTCGGCTTTCTTCAGCCATAAAGCCAAAATAAAAAAAGCCAAATCAAGATGCCAAAAACAAAAATTCAGCCAAAAAAACAAAACAATTAAGAATAAGTAAAACAAACACTTTACCAAAGAAGTTTTTCATATCCTCATCTCCAAGGTAAAATTAAACAACATTTAAAAACTACCCACTACGGTTTCTGGGCTCCAACCCTTAACGTAAAAAATCAACCCCTCTCTACCACGTACATACGACCTTGCTTTTTTCGGCTTCAACCCTTAACGTCTAAAACGAACCACTCTTTGCCAGGTAGATACAACTTTTTCAAAAATTAACTAATTTTACAATGTCAATGGAGTCCCTGATTTTTGGGCTCCTCGAAAATACCCGCTACGATTTTTGGGCTCCAACCCTTAACGTCTTAACGATTTTCGAGGAGCTCAAAAATCAAAGACTCTATTGACATTGTAAAATTCTAAAAAAAGTTATTTTTTGACAAAGTTGTATGTACGTAGCAAAGAGGGGTTGATTTTTTACTTTAAGGGTTGGAGAAAATAAAACGTAGTGGGTATTTTCTAGGAGCCCAAAAATATTAGACTCTATCAACCCCTCTCTACCACGTCGACACGACTTTGTCAAAAAATAACTTTCTTGAGAATTTTACAATGAAAATAGAGTCTCTGATTTTTGGGCTCTTAAAAAATACCCATTACGATTTTTAAGCTTCAACCTTTAACGTCAAAAATGAACCCCTCTCTGCCAAGTAGATACAACTTTGTCAAAAAATAACTTTTTTAAAGAAGTTTACAATGAAAATAGAGTCTCTGAATTTTGGGCTCCTCGAGAATACCCACTACGATTTTAGGCTCCACCAACCCTTGACGTAAAAAATGAACCACTCTCTGCCACGTAAATACAACTTTGTCAAAAAATACCTTTTTTTAGAATTTTACAATGTCAATAGAGTCTCTGATTTTCGGGCTCCTCGAAAATACCCTTACGATTTTTAGGCTTCAACCCTTAACGTCAAAAATGAACCCCTCTCTGCCAAGTAGATAAAACTTTGTCAAAAAATAACTTTTTTTAGAATTTTACAATGTCGATAGAGTCTCTGATTTTCGGGCTCCTCGAAAATACCAGCTACGATTTTGGGGCTCCGACCCTTAGCGTCTAAAATTAACCACTCTCTGCCACGTAGATACAACTTTATCAAAAAATAACTTTTTTTAGAATTTTACAATGTCAATAGAGTCTCTGATTTTCGGGATCCTTGAAAATAGCCACTAAGATTCTTAGGCTTCAACCCTTAACGTCAACAATGAACCCCTCTCTGCCAAGTATATACGACTTTGCCAAAAAATAACTTTTTTTAGAATTTTACAATGTCAATAGAGTCTGTGATTTTCGGGCTCCTCCAAAATACCCGCTACGATTTTTCGGCTCCAACCCTTAACGTCAATAATCAATCCCTCTCTACCACGTAGATACGACTTTCTCAAAAAATAACTTTCTTGAGAATTTGATAATGAAAATAGAGTATCTGATTTTTGGGATCCTCGAAAATACCCACTACGACTTTTAGGCTTTAACCCTTAACGTCAATAATCAACCCCTCTCTACCACGTAGATACAACTTTGTGCAAAAATAAATTTTTTTAGAATTTTACAATGGAATTAGAGTCTCTGATTTTTGGGCTCCTCGAAAATACCCGCTACGATTTTTGGGCTGCAACCCTTAACGTCAATAATCAATCCCTCTCTACCGCGTAGATTACTGTACCCGATAATGCAGTTTATTTCTTTTATTTGTTACTGGTTATTGATATTTCAATAGTGTCCTATATTACAATGATCGTATGTGTTACGATAACCTGATAAATAACAATTACCATTTTTTGGACTTATTGTTGACATTTAATTACGAAAATTAGAATTTTTTAAACAATAAAACTGCGCCAATCATTCATTTTTTTTCGTATCTTGCATAGGTTGACCGCAAAATAGCATTTGTTATTTTTGATAATTTTTTGTACGATCTAAATTTGAAGTTTCAACTTTTCAACAAAATTTAAAAAGGTGTAATATTAATATTTTAGAGCTTTCAAAAATGAATATTTTTCTTCTTCTGACTTTTTTTCATATGATGCGTTTTTTGGCTTAAAATGTTCGTTTTAGTTTTTTTTTTGTATTTTTAAAATGCTATAATTCTGATCATTTTATTTTTATCGAAAAAAAGTTATATTAACTTAATGCGCTCACTTTTTAAACTTACATTCAAAATAGCTGATTTTCTAACTTTTTCATTCTTTTTAGGCCTTAAAAAATCTCAAAAGCAGAATCCAATTTCATCGATCTTTCGAAAGTTATCATGCCTACAGAATACATACTAAAGACAGACGTTGGAGCCCAAAAATTGTAGTGGGTATTTTCGAGGAGCCCAAAAATCAGGCACTCTATATTGGTATTTTCTAGGAGTCCAAAAATATTAGACTCTATTCAAGCTGTAAAATTCCAAAAAACTTCCTTTTTGACAATTTCATATCTACGTGTTACAAAGGGTTTAATTTTTTACTGTAAGGGTTGGAGCCCAAAAATCGAAGTGGGTGTTTTCTGGGAGCCCAAAAATTTCCCATGATTAAATTACTTAAAATTTTCAATTTTTTAAGGGGGTTGATTTTGGACGTTAAGGTTTGGTTTGGAGAAATTTTTTTGCGGATTTCAAGAGCCCAAAAAAGCCAAAAATTCTGGTGTAATTTAATTTTTATTATTTAGTGATTTTAAGAAGTGGAGGAGCTGGGTTAATGTTAGCTGGCAACTCCACAAGAAAATTGATTTTTTGAAAAAAGTAAAGCATCCCAAAAATTTTAATTGACGCCCAAAAAAGCCCAAAATTCTGAGCTGTGTTAAATCCCAAAATTCGAATGTGGAGGTGCTAGTTTAATGGACATGGAAAAGTGCTGTTATGATTATTTTTAATTTAAAGTATTTTTTACCATTTTAATTGATGAAAGGGGAGACTAGGTTCCTATGAGATTAGAGTTTCATAGCTGATATGGAATATTACTGTGGAGATAAATTTATTAACTAGATGATTTGCAAGTTGTTTTCGGTAGTTATTTTTAATTTGAGTTTGTTTTGGCGGTTTTAGCTGATGGAGGTTGAGACTTGGTTCGTTAAATGTGATAGGGGTAGTTTTTAAATGTTGTTTAATATTACCTTGGAGATGAGGATGTGAACAACTTTTTTGGGGAAGTTTTTTACTTATTCTGCATTGTTTTGTTTTTTTGGCTGAATTTTTTTTTGCTGTTTTGATTTTGGTTTTTTGGCTGAAGGCAGCCCAGCAGGATTTGGTTACATGCATCAGCGGTGTTTTTTATTTGGTTTTTTTTTTATTATTACTATGGGATTGCGGGTATAGCTTGAGTTTTTTTGAAGAAGAATAGTATAATATTTTTTATTTGGAATTTTTTCGGCAGTCTGTTGTTAACCAAGAAAAATGATTGACTTTTCACATATATATATATATATGTATGTTTGCATTTGGTGAGTATAAAATTAGGCCAGACCCGCGGTATATGTTTTTTCGCACATATTGTACACTTTTGTTTTAGCTATTTTTTAGTAACTTTGGGAAGGCAGGGGTTGTTCTTGAAAAATAATTTTCTGCATTTTTGAAGAACCCAAGAAAAAAGTTCTGACGCAGTTGGCTTTTTCAATTTTTCAAATTTTCTGTACTGGAGGTGCTAGCGGTCAGCACCTCCACCGAGAAGTCCGTTTTTTTGAGAAAAGTAAGAGAGCCCAAAAATCGTCATTGTTGCCCAAGAGAAGGCCAAAAAAAGCCCACAATTCTTGTATGCTTACATTTATTTTAGGGGCATATTCAATTTTAAGGGTAGTTTGCAGAAGAAAGGGGTTAATTTTTCAAATGTAATTTTTGCATTTTTGAAGAGCCCAAAAAAAGCCTAAAATTCTGGTGCTGCTGATTTTTTCAAATTTTCTGTACTGGAACATTTCTGTACTGAAACATTCGACAGTGTCTTTGAAAATTACTTTTTTGGAGGATTTATCCTTTTTGGTTGCATTTCATCATTCACGCATCCTATCAAAAAACGGGTTGATAACAAATTTGTAGATCTTTTTCCAATGCGACTTTTGAATGCTATGAATAACCGTACAGAGAATTTTTGAATTTTGAAAAAAGTGGTCTCAAACATATTCAAAATGTGCCCACTTTTTAATTTGTATCCAAAATGGCTGGCTAACGAACTTGAGCTTTAGTTTAGGATACTAAACGAGTGTAACAAAGGCAATCTGATAGAATAATTTTTTCGAAAGTTATCGTGTTCACAGTCAGACATAAATATTGACAGACATACATACAGATAGACATACAGACAGACATATTCGTAAAAACCGGTTTTTCGGATTCAGGGGTTCTCAAAACGTGGAAAATTGACAAAAACTGGGGGGGGGGGGGCAAATTTTCCACAAATCTAATAGTTTCTCTGATGAGATTTAAAAATATAATTTTTTAAAAATTGGTGTTTTTTGTCATTAAAAATGATTTTTTAACTAAAAATTCAAATGTTCGAATTATTGTATATTCGTCTCTCTTGGTTCAACTCAACTGGATTGGATTTGCTTGCAAATTAAACAGCTGGTTACATTTTTTTCTTACATTACGGAAAAATCTTTCTTGGTTCAAAATTTCAATCTTGAAAAATATACAAATTAACCTAAAATAAAATTTCTTAGTAGACACTTTATCTATTTAGTTACAAATTCCAATATCTTGTTGAATATGAATAGTTTTTAAACGAGGTTTACTTCAAGATTGATTCTTTTGATTGCACATTTAGTTCTATGCTTTAAAATTTAATTATTTTCTTGAAAATTCATTTTTCCAACTGGCAATGCAACTACTTTGTTGAAAATTCATGTATCTCGTTGAAAAATTAACTTTTTTTGTTGAATTTAACTGCTTTTGGTGTAACATTCAATCTCTGCGGTTTCAATATCAACTATTTCTATTATTAATCATTTTAGATGTTATTGGTTTTGTCTACTGGTCTTAATAAATATTATTAAATTATTGATTAATCTTAAGATTGTGAGAAAAATGCTCTCTAGCACCACTGGGTTATGAGCCCAGGTCCTCCAGATTGCAATTGCTGAAAGAAATTACTGGACTGCAATCACTGATTTGGAAAAGTCATAACTTGTAGCAAATGCAATTATTTTGCCATTTTAGTGTTGCCGTTCGAGACGAGGAATGGCAAGGAAAAAATCGAGGAACAAAAGGAAAGATAGCACGAGGCCTCGCGTTTCGAGGCAAAGCAAGGCCTTGTCTTGGGGGCTTCAGTTTCCTCCGGCAGATGTGGATATTTTCCAACCGCCTGTGATAGAGGACTACATTAAAGCTCTCATAGGATGATTGTGGATGCGAGTAATTACACGAATCCCAATGATATAATAATAGATAATACTTTATTTGAATATTTAAGAAATAATTTTTAATTAAAAATTATAATTAGTAACTATTAAAACTAATTAATGATAATTTTTTTAAATTCTTTAAATTTTTTTAAGTGAAAAAGAAATTATTTAAACAATTTTTTTCAAAAATTTTTCTTTCATAAAAATTTTTTCCAACATTTTTTTTCCTACAATTTTTTTACGTAATTCTTTGTTAATAAAATTTTGTTCTAAAACTTTTTTTCATACAATTTTTGTTTCAACCAAAATTTTTCGAAAACGTTTTTTCAAACTTTTTTAAACAAAATGTTGTATCATTTTTTCTAAAACTTGTTTGTATACCTTTTTTTATAAAGGTAAAAATTTAAAATAAAATTGGCAAACAATGAAAGGGGAGATTTTTTTAGAAGATCGACTTTATTTTTTCAGAAAGAACCGCCCCCATTGTATTAATTTAAAAAAATTTCGCATTTTTCCTGTGGATTAGGGAAGAAGACTTTAAATTATATTATAATAAAAGAACACAAGAGAAATGTCTCCATTAGGTCAAAAGTTATAGATGCTTAAAGAAAAGCCTAATTTCATACAAAACACTCTTTTGGATCCCGAGAATTCTGTGACTTCGAGCAAGAAACTAGAAGCTGTTTAATTTAAGATGGATTAGGTCTGCTTCATACATTAAGCGTATTCAATTTTTCAACTTTTATGCAAAGAAGGCACGTTTTCCGTGTCATTCCCGGAAGGTTGGTAGCATAGGCTCTAATGGGCGATTGCTAGGTTGGGGATATTGCCGTACGTGGACGGCAAAGTCAACATTGCCGTTTGGTACGCATGTGCTCTTGCGTCAAGAACTGGAATCTTTTTTTTTAGCGCATGCGCAAAGCGCCGAGTCGAATCGAGTTAAATGCTTTAGCAAGTATAATACATCTACGCCAAACATCCTTTGCACAAAGTATCGTATGCACCATGGACTCAAGCGCGTTCTCGGCCTCGGACGCTGTTTTCAGTCCTCGGCTATGCCTCCGACTGAAAACATCGTCCTTGGCCGAGAACGGCAAAGCTTGCCTCCGTGGTACATAATATACTATTTTAGACACATTACATATCCCAGGAAACGTGAAAACTTGTAGATTCCGAATATTATATTTACAATATCGTTACTTCAAAAAATTTTTTTTAAATTGAATGCGTATATTCGTCCAGCTTACAGAGAAGAAACCACTGCTGAGAAGGGCCGGAGAGGCTAAGGTCTCAGATTACGGGATTTATGTTCAACGTTGAGAAGGGTCAAGGAGAGTGAAACCTCAGACTACGTTATTTTCATTCAATGCTTGTGTTCCCACATCTGGCAGTGCAAACTCAAGCCAGCACGAAAGGTTCGTCTTGTCTCGCCTTGAAAACGTCGAGGCCTCAACCGACGGCAACAATATGCCATTTAATTGGAAAAATGTGCTTTTTCAATTTAATAAAATTGTTTCAAAAAATGGGAGAATTCATTCGCGAAGGACTGTTCTTTTTGTAAATTATCGATCATGAATGATTTATGAAAACAATATTCAACCCAAAAAAAACTTTTTCCAACAAAATAGTAAATTTTTTAAGTAAATAGAGCAATTTATAACTGAAATAATATAAGCTTAAGATTAGAGAAATCATTTTTTACCCATAAAAACTTATTTCTAACAATATACTGTAAAGCTGGTCAATTGGCGGGTTATTTCGAAAGTCAGTCTGATAGACAAAGACCGGGGTCAAGTTACAGTAGTCGAGAGCGACACGATGATACCGGTAGAGGATCCTTCAATGCGGGTCGTAATGACAAATTTGAAGACGGAACTCATGGGGGTGATTCTCATGGAGCTCCCTATAGCTTCCGACCCGGTCACCCTAACCATAGTCGAACAAGAGAGCCCGACTATAACGAAAGTGCTTTCACTAACAGACAACGAAGCAGCAACAGGTGTACGGACCCTATGCTGATCCTGAATCACACCCTTATTACCCTAGTTCGAGAACAATGAATCCCCAGCGCTCCCGTGTTAATTTTGAAAAACCGCGTTTTCGTCTTCAAGACTCTCATCGGCCACCACGAGGTGATTTCAAGACCTTCCCATTCGAACCCTCTCACACTTACGAAGATGAGGAGATAGATAACCCTTTCGTTCCCCTACCCCACTCTCGTACGCCCTCTCAGCATTATGGTCACGGTACAACCCCTTCTACCCCTGCACATACATACGAAATTATGCGCAAGTGGAATATTAGATATTCAGGAATGCGCAACGATGAGCCAGATGCCTTTTTAATGCGAATCGAGGAAGGTCGAGTCTTAGTACCGGTCAGCGACGCTAACTTGTTGAGGGTGTTTTCCTTCTTTTTACAGGGCATTGCCCTTAACTGGTTTAGGGTCTCTAAACATTTGTGGCAAACATTCGACCAGTTCGCCCGGGCCTTCAGGGTCAGGTTTGGAGATTCAGACTTCCATTTCGAATTGAGGCAAGAGATTTATCTCAGAACTCAAGGAGAAAAGAAATCCGTTTCTGACTAGCTGACATGCATGCAGGCCAACATTGCTCAGAAGAGTTATCGTGTGACACAAATTTATAAGCCTCCCCCAGTCCCCGAACGACCCCTACTTCCCGTCCTAGCTTAGAAAGATCAAAATTATCGAAAACCTAACAGACGCCCTGACAACCCTCGGGAAAAGCTTACGTGTTTAGAAGAGGACATGGAGTCGCTCGGCTATGAAGATCCGGTTGACCTAATGTGTCTTACCAGAGAGAAGGAAAATAATCCTAGGGCTGAGTGTCTTTAACAACGAATTTTTCATTAAAGAATCAGAAATCCCCTTAATTGTCCATATATCAGCAGTTAGAATAAAACTAAAGGGTGTAGAATCTTTTTCAGTTTCCTCTAGCAACCCTTTTCTATCAGACCTCTAGTCACAAGGTCAGCTTATAGTTGCAGAGTACGATGTAAACACCAGAAAATTAACATCTGTTAATAGTTCAGCACGACCGACTCCGGCAAAGAACCAAATATAACCCAGGTCCGACCCTTTAGTACCTCCCCGTCCCACCGACCTATGCTATTCGAGCATCGACCAAATCGACCCTAACCTCGACCTGACAGAAATTGGTAACGATATTTTAGAAGCAGAAACTCGTTATACCGATCGTGTCCCCATTTACAAAATGTCCGAACTTCAGTATAGGCCTCACTCTTTATTAGGTCCGCAGCCTTTATTGTATTTAAACATCTCAATTCAGGGCCAGCAAGTTAAGGCTCTATTTGATAGTGGTGCCTATAGACCGTTCGTAGGATCAGACGGCCTAGGTTCAGGTTGCCAATAGCCAGATAGAACTAGTTTCTCACGAAATTATTGCCCTAATTGAATTACACAATCGCACGCAACCCATAACTGTCAGAGTTTTAAAGTCACTACCGGTCGCTTTTGCATTAGGCCTAGATGTTGGTAAAATATTTCAGTTAAATGTAGATTTTCAACACGCAGCTTGGGCTTTCAAAGACAACTTAAACCAGAGGCATAATTTTGAGATAGAAAATAATAACTTAGAAAATTGTTGCGGACTTATAGAGCTTTCGTTGAAAGTAGCTGACTCGCTTAAAGATTTTTTAGAAAGGGAATTACCGAGACCTGCGGAAAGACCAGGACTAACTAACTTGATAGAACATACTATAGACGTATACTCTGTTCATCGAGAGAATGAACGACAGCGCGAGCTTTTCCAGAAAAAGGTGGAGTAAACCCTGAAAAGAGTGTGTTAACAGTTTTCTTCTTCAAATCTTCATCCAATAGCAGATAGCTTAGGAAACAAGGCATCAAGTACTGCCACTGCAACACATGTTAAATAGACACTTAAATTTATTTTACGGCCATAAATATAAGAACGACGAACTTATGGGAATAAAGAGGTCTAAGGCTTCAAACTCGGGCCCTTCGCAGCAGGTGTTCCTTTTTGAGATATAATTTCGCATAATTTTGTAATTCACAATTTAAAAACCCGATTTCTGTAACCTATAGATTTTTACGATTCCAGGTACATGTTATAACCCTACAAAAGTGTACAATTTGAGATGCAGTTTAATGTAAAAATCTTTTGCAACTCAATTAGTTCTTATCAGTTACATATATAATATTTCATACTTATTTTTTTGTTAAAAAAAATTTAGGAATTTTCTAACTTTTTAAAAATTGGTTGTACTCTTCATATTTTTAATCTCGTTTTAAAATTTACATTTTAAATTTCCACAATAATTCATATTTCCAAAATTGATATTTATGAATAAAATATTCCAGGTTTTTTACCAATTTATTGATGAATCTGCAGGATCTTCTTGATCGCTGTCTAAAAAGTATTCACTGTAGTAGTAGTAGTAGTAGTAGATTTATTGAACACTCAGTTACAAATTTCATAAAAAATTGCACATAAAATAAATAAATCAAAACACTTGTTGGGGACCATTAGGTCTAT
>NC_046665.1:24627161-24629155 GCF_010883055.1 Belonocnema kinseyi | reverse complement strand
AGATCCATTTTCCAAAAAATTCCCGAATTACGGGAGCTAAACCTCTCCATTGCTAACGATCGCACCAAGAAAGAGAGAGAAGAAAGAAAGGTTCTACTGGACTATGTGCGAAAGCTTAAGGATTCCGGCTATCAGGCATATGTAAAGAAAAACATACTGATTGTGAATGGCAACACTGTTCTTCCTGAAGATGTTCTTTCTCTAATCCGGGATGGTGTGGCTGATAATGACCAGAATACTTTCAAATATGCCAGAGAAACACCTCCTAATGAGTTTCAAATTCCCAGGCAGAAAAGAGGTCGCCCCCATAAGAAATCTCCCTCCAAGAAACCTGGAGAAAACCTTGTCAAAAAACGACTTGACAGTTACTTCTTAGAGGGCCCCACGAAAAGTTTTCAAACCAGACGAAATACACGCTTGCTGCAATCAACAACTGACGACTTCATGTCAAACAATTCAAACCCCAGCAATCTGGCGAAAGCGGCCCTGCAGAATGGACCGAAGAATAAAATTGACCTTTTAAAGTAGCAACCAGGATTCTACGAAGAGAACGCAACTCGAACTCCTGTCATCGATATAAGCAATTCTAGAGCTCCAAGGCTTATCTTTTGGAACTTTCACGGACTGTCCAATCTACCTGATTTTGAAAATAACCTCAGAAATAACGACATCCTATGTATCTGTGAGACGTGGTCAGCAGCTGATACGGTAACACTTCCTTATTTTCTCAATAGCTTTCAAGCAGTCTGTTGCCCAGCAACCAGATGCGCTCTGTATGGCAGAGTTCAAGGCGGGCTTCTCATATGTTATAACAACACACATTTGAAACTTGAGGTAATAGGAATCAATGACAACTATATCTTTGTAAAAATCGCGTATGAATGTATTGTTTTTATTCTGGGCCTAGTGTACTTTTCACCATCCAAGACTATAGAATACTTTTTATCTAACTTTGACGATTCTCTCGCGCAGATATTTAAAGATAATCCTAATATCCCAATTGTCATAGGAGGCGATTTTAACTGTCGTGTTGCCAATTCAAATCAGTTAGATTCTGCAATTGTGTCTAATAAGGCTTTCTCCGCTAACCAATGTTCTACAGATAGCTTTATAAATAGTAGGGGAAAGCTATTCGTCGACTACATGGAAAAAAGCGATTTAATCTTACTAAATGACCATTCTTTTAGCGACTTTCCAGCGCATTCAATTTTCGATGGGCCTATGGGCACTAGTGTAATTGATTTAGTATGGTGCTCTCGGGATGGGTTATGGTTTCTGGCTAACCTCAACGTCTTACCCATTATGACATTCTCAGATCACTACCCTGTTTCAGTAATTCTGGAACACTATTCGCCCATCTCGCATGTGAAACCTTGTAGAAATAAAATTTTAAAAATCCATTTCGACACGTCTAAATCAGCTGATTTCTATACTTTCATGAAAAACAGGGAAGAGTGTTCCATTGCAGATGAGGACGTAAATATTTTAAATGAAAATTTAATATCTACTATAATAAAGGTTGCTGACGAGTTAGGAATGAAGCACGTATCCAATGGTATGAGAAAGAGCCGCAAACCATGGTTCGACAGAGAATGCAATGAGGCTAAAAATCTTGTTCTTGCTGCTCTAGAAGTCTATAAAAGAGACATGTTATCTGAATGCCCGCGATCATTTTATCAAAATCTACAAAAAGAATATAAAAAAATTTTAAAATTAAAAAAGATAGCGTTTCAAAACAGTACAGTAGAATCACTGGCAAATGCTCGTAGCTCTTTTGATTTCTGGAGCATCATTAACGGGTTTCGACGGAAAACCCCTTATAAGAATAATATTAACTTAGAAACTTGGTTTATACATCTCAAGAAAATGTACCCCATTATCATAATGGATGTGCCCATAACACTGGTAAACTGCATAGCAAAAATTTTTACACAGATACTTTGTAGTCGGCTGACTAAATGGGTAACTGATGCAAATTTAATTCCAGAATCTCA
>NC_046665.1:24619673-24627061 GCF_010883055.1 Belonocnema kinseyi | reverse complement strand
AACGCAAAAAGGGGGTTCTGACACTCAGAAAAGAAGATACACTAGTACACCAAGCACCTCACAAAATAGACCGGAAAAACATTGAGACACGAAAATTAGAGTATCAGTATTACAGTTAAATTACATATACACGTGACAAAAGCCTTGAGGAGCTCTATGCCAACACGTCCGTGCACTACCGCAGCTCAGGCGGATCTCCAAAAAGTATTCACTGTCAGAGCTTGTGAGCCAAAAATAATAATTTCATTACACATTGTAACTAGATAAGAACATAAAAATTGAACATTCTTCATTAATAGGGAAAAACTATTCTCTTAAATCGTGAACAACCTAAAATTATATTATATATTAGAATAGGGAATTCCAGATTGTACTACTTTGATGCAATTACAAATATATCACTTAATTTTCCTCTCCTGTTTCTAGAAACAGGTTAAAGATCTAACCCGTTGTCTGCCATGCTGTACACAAACAATCACTTATAACATAACAAAGTAAACCTTAACGATAGTTAACACAATTTCTTCAAAATTACAGCTGTGCATAACGAGCTCACGAAAGGTACTAGTTCGTACCTGGACACTCAAAATCGAAAAGTTGAGATTCCTTCTGCATTTTTCAAGTGCAATACGGTGGGGAGGTGATAAAGTATTACGAGCTGACCTACAGGCTCATCAGCTCTAATGGTTTAATAATTTATCTGTCATCTAGGGACTAGATTGCAATCTCATTGCAAATCATGTCATTGCAATCCCTAGGCTAAGCCGAGGTCAATAAGCAGCTAAAGCCGCTAAATGATAGTAGCCTCAAGGATGCGGATCATATTTGAGGGACGGCTCTGTAGGGGTCCACTCGTTTCGAGATTTTCGGCCGTGAAATTTTAGAGGCATAAATTTTCCAAGAGTTGAAAATCTGTAAACCAAGCCTTTATGACACTCTGCGCGAACTGGACGAAAATTCGTCGTTCCTGTCGGTCATTCTCTCGCTGAACAGAGTATAGGCAACCATCCTCCTATTAAACAACGAAACTATTTGAGACCTCCGAAAGTTATGGAAGCCATGGTCGCCGAGATAGATAAGATGTTAGCCCACGACATAATAGAGCCGTCGAATAGTGGTTGGTCATCTCCGGTGATAATGGCAATTAAGCCTGGCGGAGATTATCGGTTTTGTCTCAATTTCCGAAAATTAAACAAAGTCACCAAGAAAGACGCGTACCCCCTACCTCAAATGGACGGCATTCTCGACAAACCACGTAGCGCCCGGTATGTTTCCAAGATAGATTTGCGCAAAGGTTTCCACCAAGTTCCCCTTGATGAGGCTAGTCGCGACAAAACAGCTTTTACCGTACCGGGACGTGGCTTGTTTCACTACAAGCGTATGCCCTTCGGCCTCACTAACGCCCCAGCGACATTCCAACGCTTACTAGATAGGTTGATTGGACCTGAAATGGAACCACACGCGTTCGCATACCTAGATGACATCATCATCGTCACAAAAACCTTCGAAGAACATCTCGAATGGCTCTCAAGGGTGTTGAAAAAAATTTGCGAAGTAGGTCTACAGATTAACCAAGAGAAGTGCGAATTCTGTTGTCCCCAAATACACTATCTAGGCTTTCTAGTAAACGAACATGGTTTGCAGACGGATCCTGATAAGATCGATCCCGTCCTTAAGTACCCGGTTCCCCGCAGTTCCTTCGTACGTTCCTAGGTTTATCTAGTTGGTATCGCAGGTTCATTCCAAGTTAAGCGACACTAGCATCTCCGCTAACCATGTTGGTGAAAAAGAAACAGCAGTAGATTTGGAAAGACGAACAGCAAGCTGCCTTCGAGGAAATTAAACGTTGCCTATCCCAGCCCCCTGTCTTAACTTGCCCCGATTTCGAAACTCCCTTCGTCCTTCAAACTTACACGAGTAATACCGGATTAGGAACCGTCCTTACGCAGAATGTAGAAGATGTAGAATATGTAATATCATGTGCTAGTCGGACTTCGACAGATGCTGAGGTTAAATTTACTACCACTGAAAAAGAATGCCCGGCCATCGTATGGGCTGTCCAGAAATTAAGATCCTACTTAGAGGGTTATAAGTTCACGGTGATAACGGACCATAGTAGCCATCGGCGGTTACATAATTTAAAGAACCCTACCGGTAGACTGGCGAGATGGTCACTATCGTTGTCCGAGTATGACTTTGACATTCTCTATAGAAAAGGTTCTTCCCATCATATTCCAGACGCTCTCTCCCGAATGTTTGAATCTCTCTCTATCGAAGAAATTATCCTAGTCAAAGACCCAATCCCAATTTGGTACATCAGACGATTCCCAGTCGTGCCTGACTTCCCGGATAGATTCCCTACTTGGAAGATTAAAGACAACAGGTTGTATCATTACCGACCAAACCCGCTGATGAGGGACTTCGCTGATGATCTGAACAATTGAGAGTTAGTCCCTACCGATATAGAAAGAGAATCCGTTTTATCAGAACCCCATAATGACCCACAAGCTGGCCATCTGGGAACTCAGAAGACCTATGCGTTAGTCTCGCGTAAGAACTATTTGCCCGGTTATTACAGGGCCTTAAACAGATACGTACATAGTTGTACGACCTGCCAAATGTGTAAAGTCGAGCAAAAAGTACCTGCAGGCTTAATAGGACATCATGTAGTCGAAGAGCCCTTGGTAGTAGTGGCAACCGATATAATGAGTCCCTAAAATAGAAGTAAATCTGAATTCCAGTACATTCTGGTGATCCAGGATCTGTTCACGAAGTGGGTAGAGATCATAACCTTGCACGTGGCAACGGGTAAAAAAATTGAGTCCACATTTCGTAAATATCAACCGCTGGGGAACAATCCAAGTACTGGTTACGGATAATGGGACTGAATTTGTTAACAATACCCTGCTCCAGTTGACTCAGGAGTTCAACATTTTTCATGCCACCCCCCCTCCCCTCGCCACCCCCAAGCGAACCCCGTAGAAAGAGTAAATAGGGTCCTAAAGACTGTTATTATTTCTTATATCGAGAAGGATCACGGTACTTGGGTTCAACATCTTTCAGAATTTCGGTTCACATATAATAGCGCATTACACATCCCTTAAATCGTCACTCGCCTTCCTTAACCTGGGAAGAGATCCCTTACCCACCAATTTCCTTAAGAAGTGGACCCAGGCCAACTTTGAAATAGAACCTAGAGATCTGAAATCCTGGCCGGAGAGGATGCAGAAGATCTAGTCCATGCGTGACAGGGTGATAAAAAATCTGCACCACGCATTCGTAAAGCAGTCCGGATATTATAACCTCAGGCGTAGAAAAATACTATTTTGTAAAGGAAATTTGGTATTATCTCGGTCCCGCGTTCCCTCCTCGAAAATTAAAAATATTTCAGCTAAATTATGCCCCAGCTGTCTCGGACGATATAGAATTTCAAAGGTACTGTCCCCTACCGTATACGAGCTTTGTGATTTAACGCACAAATTCATAGGCAATGCCCATATGGAAGACCTGAAACCTTTTGTACAACATCCTAACGACCAACTCTTTCGACCTTAAAGGACCTCAAAATAGCTGGACATGGACGACCTCCGAGCTGGGAGTGCCAGGAGAAGTACCATAAATTCATGCTAAAGAACCAAGAAAAGTATCCCGCCTTCTTCGACGCTTTCCAGATAGCCCTGGAAATCAGCAAGGAGGCCGGTCTAGTAAAACCGATGGCAATCCTACAGGAAGTCACTTCAGAAGAGGAATACCTGGAGTGCCTCAAGGAAAACTACGACCTAGTGCTCAGACATTCCCTCCACCCGAGAGACCAGGCCATCTCCACTGTAGGCTTGGTCTACCAATCTGACAAGGAGACGCAAACATATCCCCTTCCACGAGAGTCCCTTCATACCGCTCCAATCCAAGTCTCCAACTACCCGCTTCCTCCGAATCCTACCCACCTCGCACTCGATCCTTTCGTTCCTCCCATAGTAGATATCCCGTCCCTTCTCGACGTTGCTGTCCCTACTCCCAGTAGAGTGGACCCAGAAACCATTAAATTCTTCCGGGATCCCTATTTCCAATGCCCCTACCCAAGAAAGACATTCTGTTTTGGATGTGGCGAAAAGGGAACCTGACCATCCCGACCGTAACAGCTAACTACCCGTCCTTGGCCCCTTTATCTTCCCTTTGTTTCCTTATAATTTTTTATTTCTCTTAAATTATCCCTTCTCGACCTCTTTAAGTTTTTCCTTTAAAGTAATTTTCTTATTTTGTTCTTTACACTAGTAATATTTCTAGTTCTCAATAAGAGGAATTTTGTTTTCTACCCGTACCCCATGGTTGTTTCATTGACTCCCCCCCCCCCCAACTTAGTCTAGTTTTAATTTTAATTTGTTTCCTTAATTTATTTGGTACCTATTTTTTTATGTGTTTTTTTTTAAGTATTTAATTTTGTTTGAAATTTTATTTTCTCTATTCAGTCAAGGAGTTTGGAATTTAATTTGTTTTTTTTGTTATTATTTTTGTTAACGTTGTTTTTACGCTCCTTCAATTCTGACTGATCTTGAAGATTTTGGTCCTGCGTTAAATTCTAGTTTTCGGTTTGATTTTTTTTTTTAATTCATTTTATCGTCTCCAAACTGGTTTGAGATCTGTTCGCCCCCCCCCCCCCCAAGGGGGGGGGGCTCGTGCTGTTGCAGTTTGGCACCATCACAAGAATACAGTAATAGATTAAAATTTTGAAGAATTATACTGAAATTAGGCACCTCGAGTAAAATTCGGCAATCCATGACTGCGTTTTGTCAATTTTTTAATTAAGATAATTTGATTTCCCCTTGTATTTTTTTATATATGTATATAACAATTGCGGGGACTTCGCGCTCTTGAGCGGGAAGGCTAAGAACTTCTACATCCCGTGGCGTCCTCGAATAAGATTCGCTGTCACCTCCCTTAGTGAGGCTCCTATAGTCCAGAGACCTTCACACCCCTCCCTTCAGGCTGATTCTGGTTTTTTTGTTCCGTTTGGCTTCAAGGACATTTACATACCCAAGGCTCGTTCCTGGGGAGGGTGGACCATGGGCGAATTACGGAAAATTAACATTTAAAATGTAATTGCGCTAAATTGAAGTAACAACAATACTAATTTTATGGGCGAATTGGCCACAAAATCTGTCAATAGATAGGCAATTCGGCCCAATTTGCCGTACCATTGAGAATATAATCTTTTATCTCAATATCGTTAAGGGTTCATGGACCCCCCCCCCCCCCCCCCCCCCCCCCCCATTCGCAGTACAGTTACGTCCGCTAATCATCAGCCAAGAATCAGTCATCCCTTTTCGGCCTCCAGTCCTGTGACTCGGACTCAACCCGTGGTAGATTCCGCGCCTGAGAAAAATGGTCTACGGGTTGGAAGGAAGGAAGGAAGTGAGGAGAAGGAACAACAGCGAGGCAAACCAGCGTGCCGCAAAACAGAAGGTGCATGATTACCACTGTTATTTCGTGTGTAAGCCGAAAATGCACGATTCGACTTCCGTTTTCTTCTGTACGATGATTGTCGATCTGATAGCTTCGGAAGACTTCGGTGGTCTTCTATTTATATCTCGATCCTCATTTGAAAGAAATGGAAGAAACTGGCGAATTTAAAGTTTCGCGTGATTCTTCATTTCATGCATGAGTCAATTTTAAGGTTATGTTTTTCAGGCGTATATATTATGAGTATTATTACTATTGTACATATTATTAATGTTAAAATATTATAATTATATAATATAACATTAATTTTAATTAATAGTTGACTAACTTTTAATACAAATAGTTAAGTTTTCAACTAAAACAATAAGTTTTCTCCAAACAAAATTTCCTAAATTTGTTTTAAACAAAATATTAAAATTTTTTAACAAAACGTTAAATTTTTAATCAAAAGGCTGAATTGTATAAGAAAAAAGGCATTTTTAATCAAATACATGAACTTTGCACACAAGAAGTTTATTTTCCACGCAGTATAATTTTCTTGTAGTTTAAAGAAATTAATTTTTAAACAAAACCAAAAAAAAATGTACAAAATAGTTAAATTTTCAGAAAAAAAATTTTGTCAACTAAATTGATAAATCATCATACTCTTCTTTCTTGGTAGAAAATTAATCTTTGTTGTCCAAAATTTAACCATGATTAAACATTAATTTTTTGTTCAGAAAATTAGTCTTCATGGAAAATAAATTTCTTTTGTGCAAACTTCATGTATTTTATTAGAAATGCCTTTTTTTAATATACAATTTAGCTTTTTGGATGAAAATGTAATTTTTTTTATTTAAAATTTTACTATTATGTTGAAAACAATTTAAAAAATGCCTTTTGCCAAAAATTGTATTACTTGGCTCAAAACTGAATCATTTTCTTCCAAATTCGACAATTCTGTCAACATTCATCCTTTTCGTTTAAAAATTCTTTTTATTCGGTGGAAAATCAATTCTTTTGATTAGGGGTAAAAACGTCTGGTTGAAAATTGATCTATTTTAGTTGGTTGACATCTTCTTTTCAAGTGAAAATCTATCTATATTGTTGAAAAATCAACTGTTTTATCGAAAATATCTGTTTTTGGCTATATATATATATATATATGTGTGTGTGTGTGTGTGTTTATGTGTTTCCGGAGAACCTTAAACAAGATGATTTTAACGACTCTCGGATATGACGTAGTGGTAAGTCGCCTTTTACATTATCTTCTGTTTCCTCTAACAGTTTCGTGGCAACTCTAAAAGAGATGGCAGGATCGCCATTCGGTTCGGTTTTGATTCCTCTAGAATCAAACCGAAGGGCTTATGACAAAGCCACCGAACGCGTCCTCGGGTTGCGGATAGAGGGTCCCTGTACCAAGGGTTTCTGCTGAATATGGTTACAAAAATAAATAGGCAGTCGCGGACAATTGTCCAGGGGTGGTCCCGAAGGAATTAACCCCCAAGCGGAGGTGTGAAAACCGTGCCGAAAGCTGAATGACACCTGGGTGAGGTGTCTAGAGTGGGGACTCTGGGATACCAGGCGACCTCTCAGAGTAAGCAGCCTTATCCTTGCATGCGGGGCTCTACAAGGATGGACGAACCCCTTTCCCTAGCTTCTCGTGGGAACAACAATGACAACACCAAACATAGTTGTAGTAAGTGCGGTTCAAAACAACAGAACGCGCAGGGCTCCCGACAATGGGTCGGCCAACAATACCGACCAATCTAGAGCTGGGGGAGCCAATGAAAATGGATTCAATGCGATGGATCAGCGGGATCTCGTGACCTTTGGGTGAACGGAGCGACTGAATCCGACCTCTGGGCTATCAATTATTGTGTGTATAATGCAGCGAGAGCTTTAGCCGATGCGAACCGTAAAACAAAACCAACGGCTGATCATAAGACCAA
>NC_046665.1:24618070-24619573 GCF_010883055.1 Belonocnema kinseyi | reverse complement strand
AATGATGAAATTCAGGCTGCCCAAAAAGCAAAAAGAGAAGCGTACAAGAGAACTTTGAACATCGCAGTTCTTAGCAATGAGGAAAGAAATAGACGTAGAAATAATTATAGGACCGAAAACAGGATACTTAAACGATTAGTTCAATAAAGTAAAGATACAATTAGAGCAGAAGAAGAGATAAAATTACAAAACGACTTTGAAGGAAGCAGGAAACTACTTTATAAAAAAATGAAAGGAAACAAAAGTACAGAAATTGACAACATGAGAAATAGTAGGGGGGAAATGGTATATGATGCAGACGGAATACTAGAGGCTTCCACAGACTATTTTAGGAGACAATTCGGAGATGAAGCTATAGGACACCACAACTGCGATGTTGAACACGATGCGATGGAAAACTCAATTGAAAAAGTCTGTGTCACTGAGGTTAGGGATATAATTAAGACTTTGAAAAACGGTAAGGCTGCCGAGGTAGAAGGTATTAACGCTGAAATGCTTAAACACGGTGGCGTGTGCATACCACATAGACTGAGCGAATTGATAAATTTATGTTTCGAGATGGGAGACGTCTCAGACGATTGGAAAGAAGCGATTATCGTACCAATATACAAGAGAAAGGGAGATAAAAGCGAGTGCAATAATTACAGAGGGATTAGATTATTAAGCACCGTAAGTAAAACATATTAAAAAATACTGATTCGTAGGGTAATGAAAATAACAGAAGCAAAGATTTGGGAAGTCCAAAGTGGGTTTATTCCAGGAAGGTCATGTACGGATCAAATATTTAGCTTAAGGCAAATAACAGAAAAAAGTTTGAGAGTAGGAAAAAAGTTTTCTGTGCATTTGTTGACCTAGAAAAAGCTTTTGACAAGGTAGATAGAAGTAAACTTCGGGAAGTCCTGAAAGAGTATGGAGTCAATGGATGGTTTCTATAAGCTATAAAAACAATATATACAGGTAGCAAAGCGAGTGTAAGAATGAATGGGAAACTGAGTGACTGTTTCGATATTATTCAAGGAGTTAAACAAGGATGCGTTATGTCTTCATGGTTATTTATATTATTTATGGACAAGTGTTTAAGAATGGCTCTCTTCGACGAAGAGGGTGTGGATCTCGAAACTATGGTGTTCGAAGGAAAGAGTGAGAAAACACTATGCAATACTTTATTAAATGATGAGAGAATTGAACAAGTTGATAAGTTCGTATACCTTGGTAGCTTATTTACCAGGGACGGGAAGGTAGATGAGGAATTAGATAGACGAATAAATGAAAGTAAGAAGGTTATTGGTAGAGCAGGTCCCCTTATCAGAAGTAAAAATATATCAAATAAAGCTAAAATGACAATACATAATTCTATGTTTGTACCGACTTTACTATACGGTAGCGAGACATGGACTTATCAAGAAAAAGATAAGAGTAACATTAACGCAATTGACATGAGATTCATGCGCATAATATGCGGGAAAACCCTGATGGACAAAGTAAGTAACGAGATAATTCTAA
>NC_046665.1:24606465-24617970 GCF_010883055.1 Belonocnema kinseyi | reverse complement strand
TAAGAAGTCACAGAAACACGAGAGCCTGCATGAAAAAATGCATGGACATAAAAGAAGCTAGAGAAGTATGCCAGGACAGGAAAGTATGGCGGCAAATATTTAGTAAAAAGAATGTCAGTAGAGTGTTATTTACTTAAATAGCACGAGAATTCTGGATCAATCTGAAAAATCTCTATCCCTTCCACACACTACTCCTTTCCCCTACCGAGTGAGTCACGCCTACCCCGAAAGGGAAATGGCTTAATGGTGTAATAATGTATTTGATTCAAAAATTTTTTGTTGCAAAAAACTAATTGTTTTAGTTGAAAGTTTAACTATTTCTATTAAAAGTTAGTCAACTATTCATTAATATTAATATAATAATTTATAATTACAATATTAACATTAATTATATATATGCAATAGCAATAATATCCATATTATGTACACCTGGAAAACATAACCTGAAAATCGACGCATGCATCAAGTTAAGAATCACGCAAAACGTCCAAATCGCCCATTTCTTCAATTTCTTTCGAATGGGGAGCGACATATAAATAGAAGACCACCGAAGTCTTCCGAAGCCTTCAGATCGGCAATCATCGTACAGCAGAACACCGAAGTCGAATCGTTCATTTTCGGCTTACATATGAACTCACAGTGGTAATCATGCACCTTCTGTTTTGCGGCTCCCAAACGGTAGGTATGGTGGGGGTAAATTTCATCCACGATCTGGCAGCTTTGGCACACGTCCCAATTAGTATCGCTTGTAAGCTCGAGATGTTTCAGAGGTAGCACTCTAATTTCTTTAGTGATTCAGCCAGGTTATTTCCTTAGCTTATTTGATATTCAGACATTCCCTTTTCTTAAAATGTGAGTAACCTCTTTGTTCCCCATGCCGACCCCCTTTTCTTGTGTAACTTCCCGACCTTGACGCAGCCTTTTCTCACTTTCTATTTTTGTTGTAACTTTGCTCACTTCTAACTTTCATGTACATCTTCCTTTTGTCGACCCCCACCCCTTTTTTTGGGTTAGATCGTCTGTTAATTAAGGTTCCTTTTCTTTTCTCTTTTACCGAATTTAGCCAGATCATAACCAGAGTTATAGCATTTACAAAATTAAAAAAAAAACACGAAAATGAACAGTTTATGCCAAATAACCCGAGATATGAAAAAAGTCAAGATAAGAAAAATTTTGCTTTTTGAATGCCCTACGAGATTATCATAACAACCTTTTAAATTTTCTTGAAAAATCAAAAATTCAAATTTTGACAGCATACAAAATAATGAGAAATCCAAAAATTACATTCTTCGGCCAAACTGTGTAAAATACGGTAAAAGATGAAAACACAAAAATTGTGCATTGGAAAAAGATCTACAAATTTGTTATTAACCACTTTTTGATAGGGTGCGTAGTTTATGCTTTAATCATGATAAACGTCATTAACAGTAAAAAATGTGCCCGCTGCGTGGGCACTTTCTTACCACAACTTTTGTCTTTTAATTTCTTTTTCGTCTCGAGTTTGGGGTTTCAAAAAATTTAACTTTTCATGTTTTTAATGGTATTTTTTTATGATTCAAACTAAAAACAAAACTATGAAAAAATTATTCGTGACAAATAAATCACGTTTACATTCTCATAACAGAAGGTATTAGATTTGTATAAAATTTGACCTCCCTAGTTTTTGTCAAAAGGTCCACGTTTTGAGACTCCTTAAATCCGAAAAACAGGTTTTTACGAATGTGTCTATCTGTATGTCTATCTGTTTGTCTTTATGTCTCTCTGTCTGTCTGTAAGAACGATAACTTTTGAAAAAAATTAATCTATTAGATTGGCTTTTGGTACACTCTTTTAGTGTCCAAACTAAATGCTAAGTTCGTTAGTCAGACATTTTAGATAAAAATACTAAAAGTGTGCTCATTTTGAAAATTTTTCAGTACAAATTTTTTCATGATTATAAAATGGTGTGTACATTTGTTCATAGTACTTGAAAAGTAAAATGTTACTTTTCGATAGTAGTTTTTTTTATTTATAAAAAAACATTGAAAATACAAAAATTTATTTTTTAGACACACGACACCAGCTAAGCCAAAATAAATAGATAACATTTTTTCGCCGAAGGTAGAGCAAAACAATTTTTATACATGGTATTTTTTACATTCTCCTCAGAAAAGGTATTAGATATGTGTAAAATTTAACAACCCGCCCCCTGCCCTTATTTTTGTCAAATGTCCATGTTTTGAGACCCCCTAAATCCGAAAAATAGGTTTTTAAGAATGTGTCTGTCGGTCTGTCGGCCTGCCTGTATGTATTTATGCCTGTCTGTCTGTCAGCACGATAACTTAAAAAAATTCTATTATATTAGCCTCTAGCATACTCTTAAAGTGCCCTAAACTAAAGGTTAAATTCTTTAGCCAGCCATTATGGATAAAAATTCAAAAAGTGAGCGCCTTTTGACTATTTTTGAGACCATTTTTTCAAAAGTCAAGAATTCTCTGTACGGTTATTTATACACTGAGAAAACTGTTTGGCTGGAACAGAAATTTTGTTGGCTGAACAAAATAATTTTGTTGCTCTTCGTGTAACAAAACTATTTTGCTAAAAAAAAAAATTTTTTGTTGAGACCTTTTGTTGGCCAAACAAAATTGTTTGTTAGCATAACCAAATTTTTTTGTTGAAGCAGCAAAATTCCTTTGTCACCACAATACAATATTTTGTTGGTTTAACAAAATTTATTTGTTAACCTAACAAAATACTTTTGTAAGGTCAACCCAATTCTTTTTTGTCTCAACTAAATTGTTTTTCTGTATACACTAATAGTTTTGTCGGCGTTGCTAAATATTTTTTAGGTTAAACACATACTTTTTATACCCTCAAGACCTGAATCATTCGATGTTAAATTGGAGATACCTTTTTCCCTTAAGACGATGTAATCTCGTAGCTTTCTTTCAAATTTTATTTGTATTCCAAGCACTTCATTTGCCAAGAGTTTTTCAAGGAAAGTACTCTCAGGCGTGAGAGCCTCCAACGCATCTTTATCAATGCCAAACTCTACGAAAAGAAAGATAAAATTGTCTACACTCTTCGATAAATGAACAATTAAACTATTTTATTTACGAGGTATAAAGTGCCAAAGTTTTAAAACGTGCGTTTGCATTAAAATTTTATATTATGATTTGGATGCTTACTGTTGAAGGTGTCGATGAGACAGTGTAGGCCCCACTCCTCCAGAATTAGACGGGTCGCGTTATCCATAATGCTTATTCACTCAGGTTAGTTTAAACAGCACGTTGACGTTACCGGAATACACGACTTCATCGGTATTATCCGCCATCATGGAAATTAACTTGCACACTTGTGCACGTGGTCCCACTGAACGAGTGCGCATGCATGGTTGCATCTTTCGTTGGCCTAACTAAATAGATTTGTTGTCTCAACAAAAATTTTTTCGGGACAACAAAATAAGGCTTAACAAAGTAATTTTGTGTTAATAACCAAAAGTTTTGTTTGTCCAACAAAATAATTTATCTAATGACTTTTTTCAGAAAATTAAAAATTATGTGAGTTATAGCATTTACAAAATCCTCCAAAACACAAGAAAATGAACCTTTTAAGCCAATTAACGGATGATATGAAAAAATGGTAACAGAAGAAAAAAAAGATTTCTATATGCCCTAGAAGATTATAACAACTTTTTGAATTTTCTTGATAAATCAAAAAATAAATGTTGACAGCATAAAAAGTAATGGAAAATCCAAAAGTTGCATTTTTTCATGCAACATTTTCACAGTATTTCAAATATTCTCAATATAATAATATAATAATACAATCATAAAGAAAACATTGGAAATGAGTAAATTGAGTTTATAGAAAAACAACAAAAGTTGCAATAAAACGTTGAATAACCAAATTTTTTGAAAAGAATGCGCATTTTTTTGAACGGGACAATGAAATTTCGTCTGTTTTAATACCAATGCAAGTTAGGAATTATAATAATATACATTTATGGGAATGATATAAAATTTCAGGGATAAACTCGAGTATGAAGCACGAGAGACGCGATGAGAATGTGTCGTTAAAGCCGAAAGAGCTTTAACAAAAGAGAATTCTCAATCACCAAATTACTGTTGTCGATACTTTCACCTTTAGTTTTAAAAAGTCTATGCAGAAAGATCGAGCGCATAGCGTAAGGTAAATACAATATCGAGCGCGAAGCGCGAGAATCGACCGTCGCGCGCCCTAGGCGCGCTTAAACTTGCGAGCTAAATTTGGTACACTTAAGGTGGTGTCTGATGATAGGGACTTCGTAAGACGCTTTTTTGACATGTGTAAAAGATAACTGCAAAGTTTTGAATAATTTCCCATCATTTTTTATTGTTGAAAAGTGGGCTTTAATGAACCTATGTAAAATGTAAAATCACTCGAACTCACTGTCGACGATGCCACAAACGTGTGGTTGTACGAGGTTATGTGGTGAAACGCTCTGATTGGTCCTCTGACATTCTACGCGAGATCACGCGAGACGTGATGAACTCCCACATTTGCCATAACCGTTTGTTTGCTCCTGGCTAATAGTGACGGGACCCTTCTGCCTCCATTTTTTGCCTGCGATGGGGAAAACGGATCAGCTACTCCTCATTTTTGCATTCTCATCAGAGAAGGTATTAGATTTGTGTAAAATATGACCCCCCCCCCCCCAGCTTTTGTTAGATGTCCACGTTTCGAGATCCTCTAAATCCGAAAAACAAGTTTTTACGAATGTGTTTGACTAACACTGCCTATGTATGTATGTCAGTATGCCTGTCTTAGAGCTCGATGACTTTTGAAAAAAACATCATTCTATTAGATTAGCCTCTGGTACACTCTTTTAGTGTCCTAAACTAAAGGTCAAGTTTGTCAGGCAGCCATTTTGCATATAAAATTCAAAAAGTGAGCGCATTTTGAGTATTTTTGAGACCAATTTTTTCGAAATTCAAAAATTCTCTGTTCGGTTATTCATACTATTCAAAAAGTATGAAAGATTTTTCCTAATGACTTTTTCCATAAAACCAAAAATTACGAGAGTTATAGCATTTACAAAATTCGAAAAAACAGACGAAAATGACCATTTTAAGCCAAATAACGCACGATATGAAAAAATTTAAGAGAAGAAAAATGTTGCTTTTTGAATGCCCTACAATATTATCATAAAAACTTTTTGCAAAGATCTGATTTTTCAATAGATTTAAGGGCATGTGATACATCGTCATGTGGTCAATCGAGTACAGTTCCCCCCGCTTTTTTTCCACAAAAATGAAAATGTTTAAAAACTGAATTCGGAAATGCTATAAAATATCACAACGGACGTCCCCCGACTCTTTTTTGAGGGTTAATAACAAAAAAAATATATTGTGCTAAATAAAAATTTTATGCATTATTTTGAGGTTACGACGGTGTTCATCGCTGTCTTTCCGATAATTTGAAAATTATTGATGAAACAAACTTTTTTAATTGCCTGAAAACAAGGTTAGTTCCGGGAGATTAGTTACTATGTTTATTTGTAAGTCCAAAGTTTTCGGCCAAAAATATTGTGTAGTTTGGAAGTAACGCTCGGGAGAATTGTAACACACATAACCTCGAAATATACACACGTTGTTAGCAAAAACAATTTTTTTTTAAATAAGCACAAAAAACTATGTGGGGACGTCCGTTAGCATGTTCGCTATCATTTCCCAGATTTTGAAGGCAAAATATTTCTTATCCTCGGAAAAAAGCCGGGGAAATCTAACACTGAAAAAATCGATATTATTTCCTAAGCGCTATGCAAATTAATCACATTTTGCTAAATTGCAACTTTTTTTAATTAACCCACAAAAAAGTGTGTGAGGACGTCCGTTAGCATGTGCGCTATCATTTCCCAAGTTTTTAAGACAAAATATTTATTATTCTAGAAAAAAGCCAGGGAACCTAAAACTGGTAAAATCGATAATTTTCTTAGTATCACATGCCCTTAATGTTTTATGAATGAAATTGTCTCTACTCTACTCAAATACAGTGAGAAAGGGTCAATATGAATTTTTCGGCCTCAGCCTTGAAAATCTTGAACACCTGGTCCTTCGCAAGGCATGGAGGGAAAGTACAAGATTTACGACTTCGTACTATACCTATTGCTGCGCCCTAATGCGGGCCTAGGCAGACGCAGCCCCTTAATTATAAGCCAAGAGCAAGTATAGGAGTTGGGAGTTTTCGAAGAAATTTAACGTAGGTTCATTAAAGCCTAATTTTCAATGATAAAAAATTATGGGAAATTATTCAAACTTTGCAGCTATCTCGTACACATGTCAAGCAAGCCTCTTCAAAGTCCCTACCCGCAGGCGCCAACTTAAGTGTACCAAACTTAAGCCTGAAGATGCATCAAACAAATTTATTATTATTTTAAGGCCAGTTATTAAATTCAAGTTTTTGAAACAGAGTTTCGGTTAGACTGGTTAATTAGATAGAACATTATTTAAGAGGCCTAATACCAGTGGTTATTTGATGTTTGTGCGACAGAGTTCTCTGTATTGTACGGTTGATAAATAGAAGAACTACTATATAATAGTCAATTTTTATTATGCGAAATTAATTGAAAACGCGAGAAAAATAAGTTCTAAAAAATTCACTGCGGGCTGGGTTTGAATCAACAACCTCCTCATCACATGCGAGGGGCGCTACCAATTTTCACTGTTGGTGCTGCGGTGGCGCAATTGGTAGCGCCCCTCGCATTTAATGAGAAGGGTGTTGGTTCAAACCCAGCCCGCAGTGAATTTTTCAGAACTTATTTTTCTCGCGTTTTCAATTAATTTCGCGTGATAAAAATTGATTATGATATAGTAGTTCTTCTACTTATCAACCGTACAAGACAGAGACATCTGTCTTACAAACATTAAATAACCACTGGTATTAGGCCTCTAAAATAATATTCTATCTAATTAACCAGTCTAACCGAAACTCTATTTCTATAACTCTGTTTCAAAAACTTGAATATAAATAAACAATTTTGCTTATTTAGAATTACTTCGAAGTGGAGAACCTTCTTTGGCAGGCCTAGAGCGCGAATATAGGATTCTAGTTCGTAACGCTGGGAAAATATGAACAGGCGAAGAGCTCGCGAGGAGCGAATTTGTCGCTCGTCACGCATTTTGAACCCAGTCACTGGTTTAGTTTAAAGTCAGTACTCCGAATGCTATCATATTCGCCGAGTTTTTTTTGGATCTCGGTGAATTTCGTGGTTACCAACATTCTGAGAATGTACCTCTGAGACAGCCTCTTGTCACCTCATGCTTCAAAAATGAAGGAAAATGATCAGCATAATTATTTATGAATTTCTAATTGTTTTCCTATGTTTTATTATTATTATTATTATTTCTCTAATACATAACATTGCTGTTCATCATTTGGCTTCGATCGGGGTTTCATGGTTAAATTTTCGATCAAATGAATATATGTAAATTTCAAAAATTAAAACAAAGAATAGCTAGAATGGACGGAACGATCCCTCTGAAGTCATCAGTTAGATGCACACATCCGAAGCACTGTCCTCGTGAATTCTGCAAGTGTATGTGAGTATTCATTAGTCAAAAATGGGCCAGCGATCTTCGAGAACGAGTCCCTCGTAGGTGCCTCAAGCGCAAAGAGATAGCTGAATAATTTTCGAGTATTCTCAAAATTGACTTCCACCTACAAGGCTAGTCCACTCGACATGAGGCCTACAGGTGGGTTCCGGCCACCGTAGCTCCGGTTGAAATACATAGAACCATTAGTTTACGGAAAAAAGTGTGGGAGTCCTCCTTTACCACAGCGTAGCGCTACTGTACTAAACGTGCATACGTTAGCACGCCTTGTAGGTAAGAAGATCCTCTCTACATTCTTAGACAAGCTTTTCTCCCTAAAGTTGAAGCCCGTGGCGTATAGCCGCAATACGAAACGGGCGTTCCGCTATACTATTTACCTCTAAGCTTGGTCTACAATCATCGCAAACAGCCCATGCGGCACCGCAAGCAAACGCCACGCCGCAAGTAACAGAGAGCGAAAAGTGTGTTCAACTCAACTTTTCGCGCCGCAACCGTCTCGCGTGATCTCGCGTCGAATGTCAGAGGACCAATCAGAGCGTTTCATCACATACCCTCGTACAACCACACGTTTGTGGCATCGTCGACAGTGAGTTCGAGTGATTTTGTTTTGCATTTGTCTCGATTTTTTTGTTGGTTTGGTGTGTTATGTGAGAAACATTGAAAAGAATTTTAAATTAAAGAAGAAACAGTAAAAGAGCAAATTGCGGGCTATTCCTTGCGTTACGATGCCGCATTGCATCGCCTTGAAATCCTTCTTGGTTTCAAAAGCAGACATTATTACACGACAACTCAATGTCGAACGAATGATTTTTTTCTCGGCCATACACTTTCCCCACGTGCATGAGCCACAAGCCGGTAAGAAGCACGTAAGTCAAAACATTTTATTTAGAAATATACATTGTATCTAATTTTTTAATATTAAAGCTGCAATATATATGTACATAATTTTTAATATGAAGCAAATATAATTTGTAATATAAAATCTGAAATATATATTGTAGGTATACAATTTTTAATATGAACCAAATATAATCTGCAATCCCCCCCCCCCTGCCCCCACTCGATAAGTCTAAAGAATTCTTACCTGAGCACTTTATTAACTGTTCCCTAAAAAAACGGGATACAATCAACAAGTATCCCCTACACAGTCCAACAGCGAATTCCAACAAAAATATCGTTCTGCCGTAATAACACCATCACTTTTTGCGTCTAAAACCTTAGTTTTAGCAAGTAATCAAAATCGCTGAAAAATCTTTGGTTCAAACTGAAGGAATTTCAGGTTCGACATTCAAATTTTTTAAAAATATGTGCATAGGACTCAATCCAAAAAACGTGTTTTTTTGCACATTTAAAAAAATTGTAAATTGAGCAAGAAAATTTTCTTATTTATAATTTTTTATTATTATTCAGTAGCAAAAAATTTACAGAGAAAAAATTCGCCATAATTTTCGAAGCAATAGGGAAATATTTTGGAAGATTCAAAATTTTCAATTCAAAAAACGGAACAGAAGATATGAACCGATTTCCAAAAAATTTTTTATAGGTTTTTCGGATGTCAACCCATAATTTTTTTTTTTGCTCAGCTCAAACGATTCGACTAAGTTCATCATTTGCACTCCGCCCTATTATATATCAAGCTTTGGTTTATTTTCAAAAATGCAGACACACACTTCGATCTTAATTAATTAAATAAAGTGAATATCTGCAGGTTGTACGTAATTAATGGGTGATAAAATCTGTTGTTTTACTTATTGAATAAAATGTGGGAATCGAACGCTTTTGACTAACTGCAACGAAAATTGTAATCCGTATGATTATAAACATTGCAACGATGAATCTGAGATTCAAATGATGAGAGGTAAGAAGCGGCGAATTATTCTTATAAGCTGGCGGTTCAGCGACCTTGAAAATTTCGTCTCTGCTACTATAGAATGTTAAAGTATACATTTTTTGTGATACTTAACTTAGAAATTATAAAAATTATTAGCAGAAATCTTCAATATTAACACAGCTTCAGAATTAACCTTTTTATTCTAGACGTCGACAGTGCGCACGTGGCAGGATTTTACGTCATTTCCGTATTTTTCAAACAGTTTTGTGTCGTTAAATATAAAAGAAACTCCAATAAACATGAGGGAAATTGGAATAAAAAAACATTTTGAAGCAATTTTGTTGGATGTAGTGGAAGAATTTACCGGGGTGGAGATGATGGTTTAACAGTCCTTAGATTTCCAAGAACCTTTTAAAAATTTAGATTTACAAATCATAGAGGATTATGTTCAACACCATATTCCTGATCCGCATTTTTCACCTATGGATAGATGAACAAAGGTGAGGAAGAAATATCATACGACTATAAATTAAGAGCAGTCGAATATTGGAGAAGTGGAAAGAAGAAAAATTTAAGTCTTTAGAGTGTTCAGTAAAAATTCAGAAAAGTTCTTTCAGTAAAATAATTAAGACGTTGGGCCCATACTCTCCATAAAGGCGGTACTTATAGAGAAAAAGTTGCTAGGATATGTGACATTACATTAGACAATTTCAAAAAAGCAGTTGATAACGGGCTAATTATTCTTGATAAAGACATACGCAGGTGGGCATTACAAGCACAACAAGAAGTTGACATTGAAGATTTTCGCTTTCGCGCTTCTCGAGCGTGGCTTGCTAAATTTAAAAGCAAACACAGAATTGTTTCCAGAAAAGTAAACCGGTTTGTTACCAGAAAGACATTGGAAAATGTCAACGAGCTAAAAACGAAGGCAGATGAACGTGTAGCCAGTGTGAAGCAAGAGATAGCGAATGTTGGAGTACAGAATGTTTATAATTCGGATAAAAGTGGCTTTCAATTGGAAATTCATTCCGGTAGAACTTTAGCTGTTGAAGGAGAAAAAGAGGTGAAATGCGTTGCCTAGTCTATTTCGTCCACTGCCCACAGTTACACTATCCAACCACTAATACGAGGGTGGTTCAAATATGATCGAGACAAACGCTGTAGAGGGCGCGCATGTATGTTTTAAAGGTCGTGGCTTGAGTTTGTGATAACTGGGTCCCTTACGAACAGTGTGGCATAGTTTTCGTCGGGAGCGCATGTTTCATACGCGTGCTACGACAATGAGTGAACGTCAAGTGCCGACTGCCGTTCTGCAACGTATTGTCATTCGTTTTTTAGTGCGGGAAAGCGTTGAAAACACACAAATTTTTCAGCGTTTGCGAAATCAGTTCAGTAGGGAGTGCCTGAGTAGGGCTTCCGTGTTTAAATGGGCCAAAGCATTCAAGGATGGCCGCGAAACCGTCGAGAATGAGCCGCATGATCGTCGACCGCGAACCAGCATGACAACAGACAACATGCGCCGCGTAGAACAAATGACTGTGGAGGACCGTAGGATGAATGTTCGAGACATCACTCTGCGACAACCACATGTTTGGACCACTGAAAGAAGCCCTCGGAGGCTGTCCGACTTGCCCAAGGAACTCTTCGATACCGGCGTCAAAAAATTTCCTGAAAGGTAGGAAAAATAAGTAACTTGTAAGGGGAAATACCCAGAAAAACTGTAAATTTTTGTAAATTTTTTCGATAGTAAATAAACGTGTCAGAGTATTTGTCTCGATTATATTTGAAACACCCTCGTATATGCTGACGGGAAACTTCTTTCACCTCTATTTCTAGTTCTAAAAGAACCGAGCGGAAAATTTGGACCAGTGGTAGAAGCCAATGTTCAGGCTCGAAAATGTCCATATAGAAGCATCACAATCTGGGAAACTTACCTCACGTAACATTACATTATCTACTTCTATTACAAATGCATGGTGGCCATTATTTTTATCATTTTTCTCTCCCGGTTCTCCCGGTAGAAATTCGTGATTTCTCCCGGTTTAAAAAAAAAAATACTGCTGTTGTGAAACGTGCAGTTTTTTCACATATGATCAATCATAT
>NC_046665.1:24597389-24606365 GCF_010883055.1 Belonocnema kinseyi | reverse complement strand
TTAATATTTCTCTCCCGGCTTTCTCCCGGTTTCCTCCCGGTACAAGTTTCTCCCGGCTTTCTCCCGGTTCTCCCGGTTCTCCCGGTTCGGTGGCCACCCTGAAATGGTATGAAAGCAGATCACTTCAAGATTTGGTTGGAGGATATTTACTTTCCAAATGTAGGACCAAATAGCATTTGAGTGGAAGCTTCTAATGTGTCCCCTAAGGGTGGTGGAAGAGGGACCTACAGTTTAAGGTGGGTTCCGAACCACCAAGAGCAACAGCCTTAAGTACTTAGAGAAAACCTTTTTCTCTAGAGGTACCGGTCCCACGACTCTCCGGAGATGAACAACTCCCTTGCTAGGCTAGTGTTCACCGCATGGGCCACAGAGACTCTTCCAGAGTGCGAGGCGGGAATCGAACCCGCAAGCCGAAAGAGTGGGTCCAAAGCCTACGCTTTAGCCCCCACGACCATCGTCCCACTGACCAAATAGCATTTTACTCTTTGATTCATGGAGTGGTCATTGGCCAACTGCAGTAGAAGAAGCAACACCCTCCAATAAAATTGTAAATATTAAAATTATTCCAACAGGAACAACAGGGAAAATTCAACCTTTAGATGTATTTGGGTTTAGAGTTTGGAAAAATTTTGTGCGTCACTTTTCCGATTCTGTTATTTTGATGAATTACGATATCAATTTACAGAGCAGGTATAATATTATTAAGCTTCGTCTTTGGTGCATAATCAATTAAGCTCGCCAAGATATACTAATCTTTTTAAATAAACATGTACTAATATTGCTGTGATTAGGGGGTGGTATACCCCCGTGTAATATTTTTGTTCATGTTGGATGGACTCTATTTTACTTCCATCTTTATTAAACAAATTTCCCAATTTTTGCTATGTATGGAGAGTATATATTATCATAGACATAAGATAAAAAGAGTTTAGTATATGCATGCGTTGCAGTATTCGCTTTTGAAATTTTTAAATGCTCTCTCTCTCTCTCTCTCTCTTTCATCAAACTCCTATCCTCAGAAACACTCTCCGTATTTCATATACAAATTTCACTTTTATTTCTTATTTTCAAAACTGCCCCTTTTGGATTAAAAACTTGTAGATGTGATGAGATCAATTTCCGTTATGACAGATTTAGTTCCAAATATTAATGTGATTGTGTGTAATAAAATAATAATAATAATGGAATAATAGAATAATAAAGTAATAAATAATAATAAAATAATAATAAATAATTTCTTTCGGTTAACGTGTCTCTTTTGACATATCAAAAATGCTGGAACCGATCAATTGCCAACACAAGCAAAAACAAAGTGTTAATCTAACGCCAATTTCAGGGTACCAAATACCTGCAACAAAAATTAGCCTTGGTAGTGTGAATGGTACAACTTCACAAGGTGTCGTTTCCCTTGGACTTGGGGTACGAAACGTCACCTACTGTCAATTATTTTTACAGTTTTGCGACAAAAATAATCGAAGAGTTTCGTACCCCAAAAACGAGAGAGATAAAACACCATCTTGAAATTACCTACAACAAAATTGACCCCAGAATTTTTAGTGTGAAACCCTTTTTTTTAACTCTTACTGCATAAAGACACCTGAGCGTACCGCGAAGTAGAAATACGGTCGTGTTTCGAAAACTTTGTCTCAAGTAAGTGTATACAATCCATTTAGCATGTATTATACGTCTTTTACCATTAGGAAATAATTAATTTTTCATAAAAAAAAGCTTGCATTAACACTTACGATTACTTTTTGAGTACTTTTTTTAGTACTTTTATGAAAAAAAAGTAATTAAAATTGATTTAAAATTTGATATATACTTTTCATCAGAAAACCACAAGTTTTTAAATAATTGTTTATAACAATATCTTCTGATAAATACATTTTTTGCATTTAATTCCGTACTTACCTTCAATACACTTGTGATTGGCAATGACTTCTATAAATTGACACGCTCAGAGCAAAAGCGAACTAAAAAAAAAGTTGCGGAAAAGAGATGTAAAAACACGCGAGAGCAAACACGTCCTAAGAATTAGCCGAGAGGTAAAACGACACAAGAATGAAGGGAGAATATTCCCCCCACTTGGCTGCTGCGAAGACCAGCCACGTGTAAAGCCGAAAATGCGCGAACACGAATCCGAGCTCGCCCGACTTGACGAATGACGATCTAATCAGTTGCTCCTCCAATTTATTCTGGTTTTAAAATCCTGAGTTACCATAGAATCATTATATTTGTTGCGAAGTAGAAAATATTTTCACCATATAATTGAATTTTTTACTAAAATGATACATTTTTAACGGAAAATGGAATGTTTAATCTTTATCTAAACAAATCATATTATATCAACAGAAAAGAATTTTTACTAGAAAAATGTGGATTTTTAACGAACGAAATGAATTCTTAATAAAAATACATGAACTTTAAACAAGAAGAATAAATTTTTACCAAAAAAAGATAAAATTTTAATTGAGAGAGATCAATTTTCTTACAAAAAAACAACAAATTTTTTAATTAAAAAAATACATTTTTAACCGATAATGATACTGTTAAATTTTTTAATTCCAAAAATTACTTTTTAACAAAATATTAGAATTTTCAAAAAGACAAAATAAATTATTTTTAACCAAAACAGATAATTTTTGAAACACGAAGAATAATTTAATTTAAAAAAAAACATGAACTTTTAATGACTGAAAGTAGTCCATATTTAAGCAAAAAAATGTAACAAAATAGTTCAATCTTTAACGAAAAAATATATAAATTTTCAACTAGAAAAGATCAGTTTTAAATAAAAAATGTTACAGTTAAAATTTAAGTCTTAAAAAATGTTTTTTCAACCAAAAAGAATCGAATTTTCAATAAAGGTGTTAAAGGATCAACCAAAAGAATGAATTTTTTACCAAAATAGATGAATTTTCAAACAAGAATGATAATTTTTTACTATAAAATAAGAATTTTCAACTGAAAAAAAATAAATGGTAAAAAATCAATAAAATTGTCAAATTTCTAACTTGAAGATTAATATTAAAACTAAAAAACAAGTATTTAACCAAACATGCAATAGTTCATTTTCAATTTAAAAAATTTAATTTTCTACGCAAATAATGAATTCTCAACTGAAAAATATAATTTTTAACCAAAACTTTAACAGTTGAATTTTAAATTCAAAATTTAATTTTGAACAAAAAGAAAACAATCGAATTTACTCGAGATTAGAAGTTTGAACAAAGAAGTAAATACACAAACAACAAGAATAATACTCTACCAATTAGATGCATTTTTAACCATATACATGCTTGAATTTGAATAAAAGAAGATAAATTTTTAACAAAAAATGGAATTAATACATGTTTAGCAAAAAAAATTAATTTTAAAATGGAAAAAAGAATTTTCAAAACAAATCAATTTTTACTAAAAAACCGAAATTTTCACTCAAACAAAATTCTCTTTCAACCAAAACACAATGAATTTTTAATCAAGGAAAGTAATTTTCAAACAAAGATTTTTCTTAAAAAAGACGTTTTAAACAAATTAATTTTTAAAATAACGAATTATCTATAAAATAGGTAGTTTTTAACCATAAATGCCATCGCAACATTTTTAATCAAAAAAATAATTTTAAAATTATGAATTTACCAAAAAAATTTAACCAGATAGTTGAATGTGTTAACTAAAAAAGATTTTTCAACTAGAAAGGGAATAGTTTAATTTTCAGCTGACAAAAATTTCTTAAACAAAATCATCATTATTTTCAACCAAAAATATCAGTTTTCAAACAAGAAGGAAAAGTTTCTACCAAAATGACAAACGTTCATCTGAAAAAAACAAAAACTTTTTAATTGAAAATTCCATTTTATGCTCAAGGTTTCAGTGGAAAAAATTTAATTTCAACACAAGAATAACATACAAAAAAAAGGATTTTCAACCAAAATGTGTATTCTCTTTCTGTAAAAAAAGTTTAAATAAGTAGATCAAAAATCATCACTCTATCGACTGAATTATTAATAGAAACAAATAAGAAAGTCTAACTCTTTTTTACTGAATACATTCCTTTTTAGTTTAAAACTTCTAGTATTACATTTTTTTGATTGAGGTTTCATCTTTTTTTGTTGAAAATTTTTTTATTTGTTTTAAAATGAACTTTCCTGTTAGAAATTTATATATTTGATTTGAAAATTCAAAGGTTTTGCAAAAAAATCATCTGTTCCGTTAAAGTACTTCATTTTGACATACAAATTTTTTTTAAAGTTGAGATTTTTTTCTTTTTGGACTTAAAAAGCCTTTTTAATTGAAAAATGATTTTTGAACTGAAAATTTAACTGTTTCATTTTTTGTTAAAAATGTATCATTTTTAGTTGAAAATTCAACTATGTATTTAAAAATATGTATTTAAACTTATGTATAAATTCCACTCTTTCATTGAAAATTAATTTTCTTCTTGTTGAATATTTTAATATTCTGTTATAACTTCTTTTTTCGGATAATAATCATATTTTTACTGAAAATATAACTATTCCATTTTTGGCTGGAAATTAAACTTTTTTTAAACACTTTCTTTTTTAGTTAAAACTTCAACTGTGTGCTGGAAAATTCATGTATTTTGTTGAATATTCGTCTTTTTTATAAGAATATTATTCTTTATGTTTGTACATTCATTTCTTTGGTGAAAATGTAACTATTTGGTTGTTAATTCAATTTTTTAAATTAATTGTTTTAACTGAAAATGTAACTGTTCCTGTTTTGGTTAAAAAGGTATCTTTTTTAGTTGAAAATGAACTTCTTTCATTGAAAATTAAACTATTATGCTGAAAAATCAATTTTCACTATTCTATTTTTGGTTGAATACTTATTTTGTAGATTGAAATTCATTTCTAAAGTTGAAAATTACTTTTGTGTTTGGTTCAAAATTCGTCGTTTTTAGAGAAAATTAATTTCATTGGTAGAAAATTCTTAGGCTCGATCTGGTAGCTATGGGAGCAGCTGATTAGATCTTTATTCGTGAATTCGGGTGAGCTCGGTTCATGTTCGCGCATTTTCGGCTTTACACGAGGCTGGTTTCTGTAGCAGCAAAGTGGGGGGAATCTTCTCCCTTCATTCTTGTGTCGTTTTACCTCTCAAATAATTCTTAGGTCGTTTTGGCTCTCGCGTGTTTTTACTTGTCTTTTCCGCAACTTATTTTTTAGTTCGCTTTTGCTCTGAGCGTGTCAATTGTACATAATATTCTGTGACAATTTTTCTAAATTAAAAATAATTAAAAATGAGTAAGTAATTGATTATTTTAAAGCAATTACAAATGTAATTTATTATTTTTTAAATAATAAAAAAAGAAGTAATTATATAAATTGGTTGGATCTAAAAGTTCCTTAAGTAAATTCGCAAAATACATCAATAGGTTAGAATTATATGAGGACCTAATTCTTTGTTTTTTGAGCGAGTGGCCGAAGGCTAACCAGAGATTCCCTTCAAGTATGCGACGGAGAAGCCATCGTCAGCGACTCATTGATACTTCATTGTTTAATATGTGACACTATGGCATAATCCTGATTGACTGTGAACTATTAATTGAGAATTTTTATAATATAAGTAGATGTATAGGGGGGTTTCTAACTCAAGATTCCTACCTTACCGGTATCGAGAAGCTTCGACCTGTAGTGGTCCGTGTTCGTGCTAAGCACTTTCTGGAAAAAGGGTTCGTGTCCGTGCTAAGCTTTGAGATCTTTCACAAAGGATCCTGATGACGTCACGATTGCGCAATAGTCTGTAGCCAAATTCATGTAAACAGGTTCAAGGTTATAACGTGCATGTGTCAAGATTAAATGAGAAAAACAAGGATGATTTGTTACTTCCTGACAGATAAGATGTTTGTTAAATGCAGGTGTATAGGTGAAATCTGATATGAGGGTTATGCATGGCATCCTGTTTTGCTTATTAATTTGATTTGAACATTCCTGATAGATGATGGTTTAACTAAAAGTTTCTGCCTGTGAAAAACATGCTTCTGCAGTCTAGAATCTTCCAGAAAAATAATTAGAATTAAAAAAGTATATCTATAACGTTAATCGAAGGTAAGAAAGGAATAAAAAAGCATTTCTTATAGTAGGTCATATACTCAGGGATGCTTGTTGCTTTATTGTAGTATCAAGTAGCGAGCGAGGACCAGAGATAACAGCTACATGCGTTTAAACTCGCAGAGGCATTCATACATCGGCAGTTTAAGGCTGCACACATTTCATTATCCTATGCTATCGTTCTATAGAGCGATCACTTCTTTTCACAGCTCACAATCGTTGGCTTTCGTATTCATTCATTTCCATAAGCTAGGTCTGTCAATTTCTGGACGAGGTATATGTAACAAGATACTGAAAACAATTTCGAGACTCGAGAGAGAGATTATAGACAGCATGAATTTAATTCGAGACGTTTCATGGACGTTTAGTAAATACCAAGAGTACACTGTCCGACACATATCGCTCCTTATGTCATGCAACTATATTCGAGCTAAGGTCGCATGCCTTTTTTATCCACAGATATATGCTCGCTTTTCAGCTCTCATTTAGAAAGGTCATTTTTTTTCCTTTTGAATGTTAATGATTTAAACTAAAAATTTTAAAATGCAACAAATTAATATAATAAAATATTTTAATTTTCTTAATCATCCACTAAGCCTACTCTTCGACTATAGAAAATCAAGGGCGACATTTTTGCGATATTAAAAAATTATATCCGCACGTATAGATTATAATGTAGAAGGTTCTAGAATATTTTGACAAAGAGGGGATATAATAATAGGTAAGGATGATAAATGATATGCGGCATGTATAGTTTAGGGAGAAAGAGAGATGGAGAGCTATGTATTAAAAAAATGTTTTTAATCAAAATAATTTTGTAATATTGCAGAAGGCTTTGCGATTAAGAGACTTGAAAAATACCAACAGATTCTTAAGAGGTCCGAGTACATACAATTGATCACTGTAACAGATTTTAGAATTTTATATTGATATAGCTAGGATGTCAAATCAACCATTTGAGATGAAAAAAATACAATTTGAAAATACTTGCTAGAATTTATAAAATAAAATCAGCTCTATAAATATTAGAGTTTGACTAAGAAACGTTGAAATCTCTTTCACAGAATTGAGTAATAATCTAAAAAAGATTCAATTTTCTTACTTCAAACATTAAAATAAAGCAACATAATTAATAAAAATAATTCAGCAGTATTAAAATGTAATGCAAGACAACTGTGAATCAAACATTGGGAAAAAATGATACAGTGGTCACGTGAACATCTACTTTCTAGAACTTTTAAATCCAATATTAGTCAAATAGAAATTAAAAAAACACAAAAATTAATATAGGTTATAGAAATCCAGGATGATATATTGCTTTCTAGCTAGCTAATTTAACTCAGAGACCATAGAAATCTACCTTATCGATATTCTATAGATGTAGTAGTTTATGCTATTTTTCCAGAATATTCTCAATGACGTCATCGAATTGCTACTATGCAATTTTTTTCGTAAACAACTTCAAGGTTATTTTTAATGCTGAATTACGTTCTTTTTTGCGTTTTTCAATATTATATACCACAAGAGTCGATTATAACTTAGAACCTTCTAGAACAAGTAGAAAAAGAGGGAGATATATTATTTAGATAAGGATGGTAAATGATATGCAGCATGCATAGTTTAGGCAGAAAGAGAGATAGAGAGCTATGTATTAAAAAATGTTTCAGCACAAAAATAATTTTCTAAAATTTACAAGTCGGTAGAAGGGTTTGCAATTGAGCGACTCGAAACCAGTTACAAATCTCACAACATGCCTCATCAAAATGAATTACACCATATAAACATTTTTGAATGAATCTTGAAGAAAGCCAACAGATTCTTCAGAGATCCTTTTAAAAATAGTGGGTTACTGTAAAAGATTCAGAGTTAATACCAGGTAGCCTCGTAGTATTGAATCAACTATTTATAGATGAAGAACATGGAATTTGAAAGCTCTTGTTAGAATTTACGTACTTGCAATAGATTATGAAGAATGATAAGAATAAATTCAGCCATATTAACATTTAGTGTAAGAAAACTGTGAATCAAACATAGGAAAAAATGATACACTGATGACATGAACATCTACTTTCTGGAATTCTTAAATAAAAAATCTAGTGATATAAAAAAATTGAAAAATACAATAATAACAATATAGTATCTAGAAATAGAGGATAATATATTGTTTTCTAGTTGAATAATTTAGTTCAGAGATCATGAAAATCTAAACATAGAAACCTACCTTACCGATATTCTACAGCTATAGTGGCTGGTACGTGCTATACTTTCAGAATATTCTTAATGACATCAAATTATACTGCAAAATTTTATTTGTAAACAACTTCAAGGTTATTTTTCAATTGCACATTACACTTTTTAGGCTGCAAAGACGTTATATCTTAAACGTATTTAAATAGGTCGATTATAATTGAGAAACTTCTAGAACAATTAGACAAAGAGAGATATATATTAATAGATAAAGAGAGTTATGTATTAAAAAGTGTTTTCAATCGAAAATATTTTTCTGAAATTTTCAAGACTGCAGAAGGTTTTGCGATTGAGCGACTCGAAACCAGTTACAAATCTCACAGCATGCCTCATCAAAATGAATTACATCATATAAAAAAATTGTGCACGAATATTGGACAATGCCAACAGATTCTTAAGAGATCCTTTTACGAACAATGGGTTACTGTGGCAGATTTAGAATTAATACCAGATAGCCACGTAGTATTGAATCAACTATTTTGAGATGAAGAACGTATAATACGAGGGTAGTTCAATAAGTCCTTAGAATGAAGTATAAAAACAATTTTTTTTGGGTAATTTTTTTTTATCTTTCAACATAATCTCCTTGGAGCTCTATACACTTGGTCAATCGCTTTTCAAGTTTTTTTAATCCTTCAGAAAAGTGCGTTTTCGGAAG
>NC_046665.1:24595102-24597289 GCF_010883055.1 Belonocnema kinseyi | reverse complement strand
TATTAGAGTTTGACTAAGAAACGTTGAAATCTCTTTCACATAATAGAGTAATAATCTAAAAAAGATTCAATTTACTTACTTCAAATATTAAAATAAAGCAACATAATTAACAAAAATAATTCAGCAGTATTAAAATGTCATGCAAGACAACTGTGAATCAAACATTGGGAAAAAAATGATACAGTGGTCACGTGAACATCTACTTTCTAGAACTTTTAAATCCAATATTAGCCTAATAGAAATTAAAAAAATAAAAAAATTAATATAGGCTATAGAAATCCAGGATGATATATTGCTTTCTAGCTAGCTAACTTAACTCAGAGACCATAGAAATCTACCTTACCGATATTCTATAGATGTAGTAGTTTATGCTATTTTTCCAGAATATTCTCAATGACGTCATCGAATTGCTATCACGCAATTTTTTTCGTAAACAATTTCAAGCTTATTTTTAATGCTGCATTACTTTATTTTTTTTTTTGCGTTTTTCAATATTATATACCACAAGTGTCGATTATAACTTAGGACCTTCTAGAAAAATTAGACAAAGAGGGAGATATATTATTAGATAAGGATGGTAAATGATATGCAGCATGTATAGTTTAGACAGAAAGAGAGAGATAGAGAGCTATGTATTAAAAAATGTTTCAGCACAAAAATAATTTTCTAAAATTTACATGTTGATGGAAGGGCTTGCGATTGAGCGACTCGAAACCAGTTACAAATCTCACAACATGCCTCATAAAAATGAATTACATCATATAAACATTTTTGAATGAATCTTGAAGACGCCAACAGATTCTTAAGAGATCCTTTTAAAAATAGTGGGTTACTGTAAAAGGTTTAGAGTTAATACCAGGTAGCCTCGTAGTATTGAATCAACTATTTATAGATGAAGAACATGGAATTTGAAAGCTCTTGTTAGAATTTACGTACTTGCAATAAATTATGAAGAATGATAAGAATAAATTCAGCCACATTAAAATTTAGTGTAAGGAAACTGTGAATCAAACATAGGAAAAAATGATACACTGATGACATGAACATCTACTTTCTGGAACTCTTAAATAAAAAATCTAGTGACATAAAAAAATTTAAAAATACAAAAATAATAATATAGTATCTAGAAATAGTGGATAATATATTGCTTTCTAGTTGAATAATTTAGTTCAGAGATCATGAAAACCAAACCATAGAAACCTACCTTACCGATATTCTACAGCTATAGTGGCTGGTACATGCTATACTTTAAGAATATTCTTAATGACATCATGAAATTATACTGCGAAATTTTATGTGTAAACAACTTCAAGGTTATTTTTCAATTGCACATTACACTTCTTAGGCTTCAAAGACGTTATGTTTTAAACGTATTTAAATACGTCGATTATAATTGAAAACCTTCTAGAACAATTAGACAAAGAGAGATATATATTAATGGATAAAGAGAGTTATGTATGAAAAAGTGTTTTAAATCGAAAATAATTTTCTGAAATTTTCAAGACTGCAGAAGGTTTTTCGATTGAGCGACTCAAAACCAGTTACAAATCTCACGGCACGCCTCATCGAAATGAATTACATCATATAAAAAAATTGTGTACGAATATTGGACAATGCCAACAGATTCTTAAGAGATCCTTTTACGAACAGTGGGTTACTGTGGCAGATTTAGAATTAATACCAGATAGCCACGTAGTATTGAATCAACTATTTTGAGATGAAGAAGGTATAATATGAAAGTTCTTATTAGAATTTACATACTTGCAATAAAGCAACATAAATAACAAAAATAATTCAGCAGTATTAAAATGTAATGCAGGGCAACTGTGAATCAAACACTGGAAAAAATGATACAGTGGTCACGTGAACATCTACTCTCTGAAACTTTTAAATCCAAATTTAGTCAAATAGAAATTAAAAAACACAAAAATTAATGCAGTTTATAGAAATCGAGGATGATATATTGTTTTCTAGCTAGCTAATTTAATCCAGAGACCATAGAAATCTACCTTACCGATATATTCTCTAGATGTAGTGGTTTATTCTATGTTTCCAGAATATTCTCAATGGCGTCATCGAATTCCCACTACGCAATTTTCTTCGAAAACAACTTCAAGGATATTTTTAATGTTGCATTACTTTTTTGCGTTTTTTCAATATTATATACATCACGTGTCGATTATAACT
>NC_046665.1:24590785-24595002 GCF_010883055.1 Belonocnema kinseyi | reverse complement strand
AAAATGCACTATTATGTATAACAACTAAAAATCTTGTGTTTTCTTCGAACCAACAGTTTGTTTTAAATCGTAGTTAAGTAAACCCATTTGAAGGGGCCAGAAAGTCAAGTTAACAGAATAATCAATTTATATAGTTGATTCAACTATTTGAAATTAGTAAATGAAACTTTCTTTCACTAAAACGAAATCCTGGGTTAACAAAGATTATCAAAGAGTGCGCCACAGTCAGATACGCTGATTTTGCTTCTAGTTGTAAATAGAGGATGGCGATGAGGAGAAGGAGGAAGAGGAGGCGGATACGATAATATTACAGTTCAACAGTTATTGAAAATATTAGATTTAGATGTAAAAATAAAGGAGCACATTGTCTTCCAAACAACACCAAAAACTAAAGGGACTGTAGGTGAACTGTAGATGTTTCTAACTACTAGGTGTATCTCCACTCTCGATGCTGCATTCTGCGCTGAACTGGATAAATCACCATCCTCATATATCAACTACATTTAAGTCTTAAATCAATATTTAATGTAGTAATGCTGTTCGTGAAGTATCAATGATATTAAAGTATGCTGTTATATAGAAGTTGCAAATAATATTTTTTTTTCTTAGAACCAACATTTAATTTTTGTTAAATAAATCCAGTTCAACAGCTAATTATTTCTGATTACCAAAATCATTGACATGCTTTCGATTCAACTATGTCAACTTAGTAAATGAAAACTTAGTTTGATTAAGCAGAGGTCTTTGGTTAATGAAGATTATGATGCAGTGCACCACCACCATTTACGCTGCTTTTCATATAGTTGTAACAACGCTTCATACATTAAACCTTGATTTCTCCTAAATCAAGGTAAGTAAACTATCGAAAATGTATGTGGAAGAACGAGAAAGAATAGAGGTGGAGGAGGAGGAGGAGAAGAAGAATTCAGTAATGATGTACTGAAGACAAGTAGGTACTGAAAATATTAGATTTAATGATTATATCATCTGAATTTTATGTTGTCTGACATTTGAACGTGCAAATAAAAGAAGCGCAACATCTTATGCTTTCGAGGAATTGCTTTCCTCTCCTTATCAGCCCGACTGTCAGATTCTTGCATTGGTATTAAACTTCGAGTTACCTTTGAAATTTGATGAAAATCTCTTTCATCCTGCTTATGATTCTTGGCTGAGCAAGAGTATTGCTCATGTCTTTTTAAATTATCAAGTCTTCAGTAAGTTCTGGAACAATTTGAACAAGTGCTAGTCATCTTGCTACTGACACAGTAAAAATGGCTTTTCATTGAATCTGAGTTTCTATATCCTCCTCCTTCACCCCTCATCGTCCTCATATTCCTCCCCCTCCTCATGTCCATCTTCATTTTTCAGCTTCTCTTTCTTCACCTCCTCCTTTTCCGACTCCTCTTACAAACCTCCTTTTTCAACTCCTCTTCCAAACCTCCTCCTTTTCCAGCTCCTCTTCGAAACAGTTGAAAAACAGTTGCACTTTTAACGAAAGATTTTTGGTTAAAAAACTGTTTTTCAACTGTTTGGAAGAGGAGCTGGAAAAGGAGGAGGTGAAGAAAGAGAAGCTGAAAAATGAAGATGGACATGAGGAGGGCGAGGAATATGAGGACGATGAGGGGTGAAGGAGGAGGATATAGAAACTCAGATTCAATGAAAAGCCATTTTTACTGTGTCAGTGGCAAGATGACTAGCACTTGTTCAAATTGTTCCAGAACTTACTGAAGACTTGATAATTTAAAAAGACATGAGCAATACTCTTGCTCAGCCAAGAATCATAAGCAGGATGAAAGAGATTTTCATCAAATTTCAAAGGTAACTCGAAGTTTAATACCAATGCAAGAATCTGACAGTCGGGCTGATAAGGAGAGGAAAGCAATTCCTCGAAAGCATAAGATTTTCAAACTGGAGCAAAAACAAGCTATTCAGAAAGCATGGAAACCACAATTCTCTCCACTGAGGAATCTATCATGCATTACTTATAAGTCTAAATATGAAATGGAACCGCTTGTGAAGAAGCAAAAAGTAGAGCCAGAAGAAGAATTTGGCCAATATGACAGTCCCTCATACGTAATAAAAAATGATGCTGCTCATGAGGATATTAATGAGCATGATAATGACCATGATGAGGAGGAAGATGATGACGAGGAGGAAGATGATGCTGAAAGTGACCTTTCTTTAGAATATAAAATAGAAGCAAAATCTAAAATGTTAGATGCCTGGCAAGATCCCAATAAGTTTGTGGATCGATTGCGCTTCCTTTTACTAGATCAACTAGCTGGAAACGTAAATAATGCACACGAAATTATTGCAATTGTTAATGAAATGCGGGAGGCTGGTATTATTGAATAATTATTTTAGTTTAGAAACTAGTTAAATGTAATTAACATTTTGAGATTATTTATTCAAAATTCCTTGTCATCAATATTTTTTAACACTGGCGAAACGAAACCAACACTGTACAAGTGAGCAATAAGTTTTAAAATTCTATATATAATTTTTATACGTTTATTGTAACGAAATAAGTTAAATAAATTTAATTTTCAAAATGTATGTGTATTTATTGATTCCTTCACCTGAATTGATTGTAGTTTAGGAAATCAGCTTATAAAACCGAAGATTTAGTATAAGTTATTATTCCATCCAATATTTTCAGAACCTATTTACCTACTCTAAATCATGATCATATCTTCCTCAACCCCCCTATATTATTTTAAGAAATCCTTATCAATTTAACTGGATTCATGAAGCTCATCGCAGAGTGCAGTACAAAGGACGGAGATACACTTAGTACGCGCAAACAAGGTGTTACCTATAGTTTCTTTAAGTTTTTTAAAATTTTAAAATTTTAAAGATGTTGCGCTTCTTTTATTTACACGTTCAAATGTGACACAACATAAAATTTAAATGATATAATCATTAAATCTAATATTTTCAGTACCTACTTGTCTTCACTACATCATTATTGAATTCTTCTCCTCCTCCTCCTCCTCCTCCTCCTCCACCTCTATTCTTTCTCGTTCTTTCACATATATTTTCGATAGTTTACTTACCTTGATTTAGGAGAAATTAAGATTTAATATATGAAGCGTGGTTACAACTATATGAAAAGCTGCGTAACTGGTGGTGGTGCACTGCATCATAACCTTCATTAACCAAAGACCTCTGCTGAATCAAACTAAGTTTTCATTTACTAAGTTGACATAGTTGAATCGAAAGCATGTCAATGATTTTGGTAATCAGAAATAATTAGCTGTTGAATTGGATTTATTTAACAAAAATTAAATGTTGGTTCTAAGAAAAAAAAAATTATTATTTGCAACTTCTATATAACAGCATACTTTAATATCATTGATAATTAACGAACAGCATTACTACCTTAAATATTCATTTAAGACTTAAATGTAGTTGATATATGAGGATGGTGATTTATCCAGTTCAGCGCAGAATGCAGCATCGAGAGTGGAGATACACCTAGTAGTTAGAAACACCTACAGTTCACCTACAGATCCTTTAGTTTTTGGTGTTGTTTGGAAGACAATGTGCGCCTTTATTTTTACATCTAAATCTAATATTTTCAGTAACGGTTGAACTGTAATATTATCGTATCCTCCTCCTCTTCCTCCTTCTCCTCATCGCCATCCACTATTTACAACTAGAAGCAAAATCAGCGTATCTGACTGTGGCGCACTCTATGATAATCTTTGTTAACCCAGGATCTCGTTTTAGTGAAAGAAAGTTTCATTTGCTAATTTCAAATAGTTGAATCAACTATATAAATTGATTATTCTGTTAGCTTGACATTCTGGCCCCTTCAAATGGGTTTACTTAACTACGATTTAAAACAAACTGTTGGTTCGAAGAAAACACAAGATTTTTAGTTGTTATACATAATAGTGCATTTTAATATACATGTTCAATACTTCACTTTCAATGCTTGACTTACAGGTTCTTTTCATTCAATTTTAATACTGCTGAATTTATTTTTGTTCTTTATGATGCTTTATTTTAATGTTTCAAGTAAGTAAATTTAATCTTTGTTCGCAGATCACTCTATTATGTGAAAGATGATTTCAAAGTTTCTTAGTCAGCTCTAATATTTATGGAGGTGATTTATTTTATTTTCAAATTGTATTTTCTTCATCTCAAATGGCTGAATTGACATCCTAGCTATGTCAATACAAAATTCTAAATCTGTTACAGTGATCCACTGT
>NC_046665.1:24582743-24590685 GCF_010883055.1 Belonocnema kinseyi | reverse complement strand
AGTGATCAACTGTATGTACTCGGACCTCTTAAGAATCTGTTGGTATTTTTCAAGTCGCTCAATCGCAAAGCCTTCTGCAATATTACAAAATTATTTTGATTACAAATATTTTTTTAATACATAGCTCTCCATCTCTCTTTCTCCCTAAACTATACATGCCGCATATAATTTACCATCCTTACCTATTATTATATCCCCTCTTTGTCAAAACATTCTAGAACCTTCTACATTATAATCTACACGTGCGGATATAATTTTTTAACATCGCAAAAATGTAGTGCGTCATTGAAAATAACCTTGAAGTTCTTTGCGAAAAAATTGCGTAGTAGAAATTTTATGTTATTAGTTATATCAGATTCAGCATTATAGAAAAAATTTTAACGCTGAATTAAATCATCCTTGATTTTCTATAGTCGAAGTTAGTGGATGATTAAGAAAATTAAAATATTTTATTATATTAATTTGTTGCATTTTAAAATTTTTAGTTAAATCTTTAATATTTAAAAGGTAAAAAACTGACCTTTCTAAATGAGAGCTGAAAAGCGAGCATATATCTGTGGATAAAAAAGGCATGCGACCTTAGCTCGAATATAGTTTCATGACATAAGGAGCGATGAGCGTCGGGCAGTGTACTCTTGGTATTTACTAAACGTCCATGAAACGTCTCGAATTAAATTCATGCTGTCTATAATCTCTCTCCCGAGTCTCGAAATTGTTTTCAGTATATTGTTACATATACCTCGTCCAGAAGTTGACAGACCTAGCTTATGGAAAAGAATTAATACGAAAGCGAACGATTGCGAGCTGTAAAAAGAAGTGATCTCTCTATAGAACGATAGCATAGGATAATGAAATGTGTGCATCCTTAGACTGCCGATGTATAAATGGTTCTGCGAGTTTAAACGCATGTAGCTGTTATCTCTGGTCCTCGCTCGCTACTTGAGACTAGAATAAAGCAACAAGCATCCCTGAGTATATGACCTACTATAAGAAATGCTTTTTTATTCCTTTCTCCCTGTCGATTAACTTTATAGATATACTTTTTTAATTCTAATTATTTTTCTCGAAGATTCTAGACTGCAGAAGCATGTTTTTCATAGGCAGAAACTTTTAGTTAAACCATCACCTATCAGGAATTTTCAAATCAAATTAATAAGCAAAACAGGATGCCATGCATAACCCTCATATCAGATTTCCGCTATACACCTGCATTTAACAAACATCTTATCTGTCAGGAAGCAATAAATCATCCTTTTTTTTCTCATTTAACCTTGACACATGCACGTTATAACCTTGAACCTGTTTACATGAATTTGGCTACAGACTAGTGCGCAATCGTGACGTCATCAGGATCCTTCGAAAAAGATCTGAAAGCTTAGCACGGACACGAACCCTTTTTCCAGAAAGTGCATCGCACGGACACGTACCACTACAGGTCGAAGCTTCTCGATGCCGGTAAGGTAGAAATCTTGAAATAGAAACCCTCCTATACATCTACTAATATAAAATGTATTGTTATTCGGAAATATATTCATTTACCTACATATCAGAAGTGGGATAGCTCAAACGTTTTTGGTTACGTGATGGTGATCGGTGTGAAATGTGACAGGGTGACAATGGAGGAACGTGATCGATCAAGACGTCAATCAACGGCTCGACTATCGCGTTCACGAAGAGATTCACGTGATGAACCTCCCATATGGAGACAGGGACCGCAGCTCTCGAAAACTATTGAAAAAATGGTCGAAAATTTGGACCTTCGATTAAACAGCCGATATAAATTTTAATTTTTAACTTTTTTATTATTTTATAGCTTTATCCTTCCCTTTAACACATAAGTAGTCGAACAAAAAAACCTTTTTTTATATCATATAAATGGAAACATTTTGACAGCTGCAGAAGTTTTCGATGCCTCGGAGCAGACGCTTGAAGAAATATTCTGCAGGGTCACCATTTTGTAAAAAAAAATCACATGTTTTTTTTATACTTTAAGAATGTAAGAAAAAGATGTTAAAATTAATAAATGATGTAGTTATTTTATCAACTTAAAAAAAATCATTAAAATTGATTGATTTTACCCTTTCTAACGGTATCTCCCCCCTTATACAATTTCCTGGGGAGCAGAGTTTTGTTCGGTTATTCAATGACATAGCTGCATATAAAAGTAAATCCGGACAAGATCTTTAAGAGTATTGTTTTAATAAATTGCGGAAAATTAACAAATTAAAATGAGATATTCAGGAGAATCAAGTAGTTGATCTTATCGCATATGATATACATGACGAGGCCATTCGAACGAAAATATTAGCAGCCAAACTAGGCACGATTGCTGAACTTAATCAGCTATTGACCATTTTTCGAGTGATTAGTAAAAGTAAAGAAAATAGAGACGGGAAAGAATCAAAAGATTCAAGTGGATTTAGAGATTCCAAGCAGACTAACTCTAAAGGAATAACTAAGAGAGAACCCGTAAATCGAGATACTAAACCTAAACTTTGTCACAATTGTAAGAAGCAGGGCCATTTCAAACGCAATTGTTCCGACGAAGTAGGGGAAAAAAGGTTTAAAAAATATCACGCAGAAGAAAAATGTTTCAAGAAACGCGATGAGCTTCCAACGTCTCGGGCGTTGTCGGTTAACCATGTTCAAGTTTCAAAAATTGAAAAACCATATCGCATATGTAATGTAAACGGAATTAAAAAGAACTGTATGACTGACTGAGACAGCGACTGATCGCTAATTCAAGAAAAAACTGCACGCGAGATGCAACTTGAACCTGTAAAAACCAATGTTGCCATGGTGGCGTTCAATAACACTGTAGGTTTGCCAATAGCTCAATCGAAAATAAGAGTTGAATTAGACGGGAATAAATTCGATACAATGATTTATATTTTACTGGATAATCAACTCACGAAAGAAATAATACCAGGGTGTGAAATGATCGCGTAGACAGTGTAAAAGCAATATCAGATGCGGCGGGGTAAAATTTGAAAGTAAATCTGAATCCTATGGGAAAGAATTTGAAGTTAACCTCATTAAGCGAGAAATGAGACCTATTAATAAAGATGACGTATTATGTGATGGACTTTCACAACATGAACAAAATCGGTTATTGAATTTGTTCAATTCCTGTAAACAAAATGTTGTTCTCACTATAGATGAGTTAACTTGCGCTGATATACCTAGAATGAAAATTGAACTTGTTACTGACATCCCAGTTGTTTATTCACCGTATAGAATGTCTAGATTTGATCAAAAGAAGGCAAAACAAGTTGTTTCAGATTTAGAAGCCTGTGAAAATATTAGGGAGAGCTCATCGGCTAAGCAAGACCTATACTATTAGTGAAGAAGAAAACCCGAGACTACAGAACGTGTGTTGACTATAGGGCACTAAACAAAATTACAAAGCTCATGAAATATCCTTTGCCCATAATCGAAGATGAAATTGATCGCTTAGGCGGAAAAAAATATTTTGTTTCGTTTGATTTGAAATCTGGATTTTATCAGATCCCTCTCCATCCCGATGCTGTCGAGAATAGTGGTTTTGTGACTCCTGATGGTCACTATGAGTATCTGCGTGTAGCATTCGGCTTGGTCAATGCTACAGAATATTTTCAAAAAATAATGATTTTAACTTTTCGAGGAACAAATGTTGACATTTACATTGATGATATTTTTTTATATTGATTCAATTGAGGAGGGACTTGATCAATCAGCTAGGGAAGGTACCAGAGATATTAAAAAGTAAAAATTTCTCAATAAATATTGCAAAATGCAGGTTCTTCGAAGAAAAGATAGATTATTTAGGCCGGGAAATATCCAAAGAAGGGATACGAAAGTTCCTTAGTCTTGCTGGATTTTTCGGAAAATCCATCAAAGATCTTGCAACAAAAATAGCACCTTTAACTAATTTATTGTGTTAAAATGTACCATAGAAATAGGGAATTAAACAAGAAAACTCAGTCCAAACAATAAAAGAAATTTTATCATCGCGACCGATTATTTCGATTTTTGATCCATGCCTTCAAACTGAAGTGCACGCACTGATGCAAGTTCCATCGGGTTGGGAGCTATGCTCATTCAAAAAGCTTACCATATGAATCATGTAGTCGCCTACTATAGTTGAAAAACGTCACCGGAGGAAGACAGATATCATTCCTATGACCTAGTAACTCTCACGGTCGTAGAAGCGTTAAAGAAATTTCGGGTATATGTATTAGGTCTCGAGTTCACTGTTGTGACTGAATGTAGCGCTATCCGAACGACGTCAAAGACAGATTTACACTCGAGAGTTGCTCGATGGTGGGTTTATTTACAAGATTATAAGTTTTATGTCGTTTATCGACCGGGCACTCGAGTTTCACATGTAGACTACTTTATTCGGAATCCTATCGAATGTTTAGCTGTAGATATCACTTCCTGCGAATGGATCAAAGTTGCTCAATTCCAGGATTATGAACTTAAGGCTGTATGCAAATCTCATCCCCGTACAAATAGTAGAGTTCCGTGGGGCGCCGTCAAGCCATACTATATTGAATAAATTTCACGGACCAGCATGGTGAAAATTACAGTGCACTACTGGCTTAGAATTCGTAGTATGTATGCATACGCATCGTTACGGCTATTTGCCAGCAGCAGACTCGTATATCGCACAACGTCGCAATTTAAACCTAACCAGCGCTGATCAACTGTCATATGCCTTTGAATAGCTTGATACAGCAGACAAGCTGGAGAGAGGGAACAGTGTTGCCGCTATGCGATACTGTTACGTTTATCAGTTTGAAAGTGACTAAAAATTCCATTTTTTTAATTGAATTATCTATGAAAATACGTGGTGGAAAAATTTGATATTTTTTTTTATTTGCATTTTGAAGCAGCAATAATACCGACATTTTTAAATTTCTCTACTAGAGCGTTTAATTACTATGAATTTAAATGTGGAAAGTGTCTATGCATTTTTCATGAACTAAGTCAACTTTGACATTATTATCTCCGCATCGGCATGGTTAAAAAATCTGAAATTAATTTAGCATATAAATAATTATTCTATTTAAATATAGCTCTTTTTCAAGAAATTCTACCAGAGATTGATTTTTTTACATACAATCTTAAAATAATTTGCGATATTATAGCTTCAGGCGAAGTTCAGCCTAATGTGAAACAATACTTTGAGCTTTATGATTTGAAAGATGACGTAGTTTTCCGTGAAACCGAAGCTGGGGATGGGCTGTTCCCGGGGCAGCTCACTTTAATTTTGTTAAAATGTTCCACGATGACCAAGGTCTTTTGAGGTCCATTAAGCTAGCACCTCCACAATCGAAATTTGGGATTTTCTTGTGGAGGTGCTAGCTTACATTAACCCAGCACCTCCACTTAAAATCCCTCAATAATACAAATTTAATTTCACTAGAATTTCGGGATTTTTTGTGCTCTTGAAATTCGCAAAAAAATTTTCCCAGACCAACCCTTAACTTCCAAAATCAACCCACTTAAAAAATTGAAATTTTTTATTAATATAATCACGGCATATTTTTGGGCTTTTATGGGCTCCCAGAAAATACCAACTACGATTTTTGTGCTCCAATCCTTAACGTCAACACTCAACCCCTCTCTACCACGTAGATACAACTTTGTCAAGAAATAACTTTTTTGAGAATTTTACGTTGTCAATAGAGTCTCTGATTTTTGGGCTCGAAAATGCCCACTACGTTTTTTGGCTAGAATTCAATGAGCAAAGTGACAAACCAAAAGAATGTGCAAAGAAATCCATGACTACACCGAATTTATTTTTGTTTTCACTGTAGGGGAAAGGCCGGTACATTGAACCAATTTTTGCATTTTGATTTTTTATTCTTAAACCAATAGTTTATTAGATTAAAATGAAAGTTAGTTTAAAATTAGCACTATTTGCGGACATAAAAATAATTTTCTTGTTTCTGAAAAATGACATTCAGACATTTTTCTAGATTTTTCACAATTATTGTGTAAATTGGTCCACTGTACCCGACTAGACAGTTACAGTGAGCCACGAGGGCGGGTACAGTCAGCCATGAGAGAAATTGCTATGTAACATATTTCAATCAGCGCAGGCTGTCGTGAAATTTCTACGTTAAACAATAAAATTTAATAATTGACATATATTTGAAGATGGTTCTATAATGCGTACGCAACATAATTAATCCAAATTATAAAGGTTTACAATGATATTTCCAATTTTTTTACAAGAAATAGCAACATACAATCATTCTCTGGGACTTCTGTCACTGTGCTGTGTGGCCGCGCTGTTGGCTTACTGTACCGGATAATGCAGTGTATTTTGTTTATTTATTCCTGGTCATTCATATTACAATATTGTGCCATAGAACAATGTTCGTATGTGTTACAGTAATCTCATAAATAAAAATTCCCATTTTTGAACTTATTGTTTATGTTTAATTACAAAAATTTAAATTTTTTAAAACAATAAAATCGCGCAAATCGTATGAAACTTGGATTGACATATCCAGAATACAGAAATACATTGCAATAAAAAAATCTGCCCGATTCGCGGGCACATTCTCATGTGTGGACGAGCAACTTTTGTCTTTTTATTTTAGTTCGTTCAATTTTTTTGCGTATCTTGCATAGTTTGCCAGCAAAATGGAATTTTTTATTCATTATTTTTTGTACGATCGAAATTTGAATTTCCGAAGAAATTGAAAAGGTTGTTATGATAATCTCTTAGAGCTTTCAAACATAAACGTTTTTCTTTTCTTGACTTTTTTCATATCATAAGTTTTTCTTTTTTTGACTTTTTTATATCATGCGTTTTTACATTCTCATCATTTATGATTGAGAAAGTATTAGAATTGTCGGAAATTTGACATCACACTTTTTCAACGGATCTCCACGTTTCAAGACCCCCTGAATCCGAAAATCAGGTTATCACGATGGCGTCTGTCTGTCTGTCCGTCCGTCAACACGATAACTCTCGAAAAAATGAACGAATCAAATTCATTTTGGCACTTTTTTTAGATCCTAAAAGAAAGGACGAGTTCGTGAACCAGCCATTTTTGATAAAAATTCAAAAAGTGAGCGCATTTTGAAAATTTTCGAGACCACTTTTTTCTGAATTTGAAAATTCTATGTGCGGGTATTTATAGTATTAAAAAGAACAAACAATTTATTCTTATGACTTTTTTCGATAAAAAGAAAATTCTCAGAGTTATAGCGTTTTCAAAATTTTTTTTATCAAACGAAAATCAAAATTTGAAGCCGAATATCGCACGATATGAAAACAAGCCAAGAGAAGAAAAACATTTCTTTTTGAAAGCCCTACAAGATTATCATAACCAATTTTTGGATTTTCTTCAAAAATCGAAAATTCAAATTTTCTTTTGAGTGGTACTGCTGACAGATAGACCGGAAATCCATTACACCCATCCTATTTTTCCTCAATGACACTGAAAAAATGGGCTCTTTTATTCGACTTGATCACTCTGATAGCGGAGCAACCACAGGGAAAAATTTATACTCAAGGAATTACATAATTAGTTCCGATGTGGCGGAAATGAGAAAAAATCTGTAATAATTGCAGACCTACGTTATTTTAAATTCTACAGAACTGTTTCTATGAGAATTAAATATAATGCAGGAAAGATACTTAAATGGGATATTAATTTTAGCAAGGGGAAGCTTTAAAATTGGCGAAACTTAAATTCGTTCAAAACAAAGTGGAAGAATGGATATTTCACAGAACGCCTCTAAAATGAAAAACACGACAGAATTCTGTAATTTCTACATCACCGCGCCGTCGTTTCCAACACGACTACTTTGTATATCAGAAGGAAGGAATCAAGAATGGACAGACGACTCAAACGAGAGACATACTCTTAACTTATTGTACACACACAAACATAAATATTATTCTATAGCCTAACCTAACATATGCATACATATACAT
>NC_046665.1:24569790-24582643 GCF_010883055.1 Belonocnema kinseyi | reverse complement strand
GCACGCAACGCACTTCCCCTAACGTAGAATATCGCACGATGAGGGTATTGGGCTAAGTGGTCGTTATATACTCACCAAGAAAATTCTCACCGCTTGTGAGAAAAGACCAGTGCCGACCCCAAAATTTTTGGTGTACCGAGTTATATTTAATTTTCTTACTTGAACCTTGGATATTTTCGTGACGTTTGTCACTGAAATGTTGTTAAAATGAAATGTCTTAACTTAAATGAAATAAGTTTCAAACATTCAAAAATTTCTTACACTTGAACAGTAGATTTATAAGAAATTTTACAAATTAAAATTATTACGACTTATTTGTTCAAAGTTCACATCTTGGCAGGATCGAAGACAAAATTTGCACAGTTTCGAGAAAAAATCGAATATATTGGACAGTTTATAAACCAAAAAGGTACTATTATTTTCACTTTTTCCCAATATTTCTGAAAGAGGGGTTAACAATATTTGAGTTTAGTATTAAATATTTAATGTCGAAATATTGTATTTTATACCATATCGCTCAAAACAAAATATACAAAAACTAGAAGAAAATGTTACAAAAATGTATGGTTAAAAATTCCAACATTATGCGTTGATTAAAAATAGTATAACAATCTCTGAAGTAAATACTAACATAATTAAAAAGTTAAGCTTGGAAAAAATCCAAAATTGAGGACTCACGAAAACTCCAAATAATCCGGGGAATTTGTTGATTTTTTATTAAATTTTTCCAATAATTGATAAGATTTTACATTATAATAAGAATAATTAGAAAACTTTTTTCAAATACATTTCATAAGAAATATATGTATGGTAGTGGATGGATTGTAATATTTGGGATTTCCAGTCGAGTGTTTTTAAAAGAATTTTTAAGAGCGTTATGCATAATTTAAAAATGATTAAATTTCATGGATTTAATTTTACGGTCATTTAAAACTACATGATTCTGGTACCTCTCGATAATTCGTATAATCTAAAATTTTTATAATATTAACTAATTATTATAGTTTTGATTTTTTCAATTATAAAATAATTTTTTAAATCTTTACACTAAAGTTGTTTAGGAACAAATGTTTAAATTTAAAATTAATCATTTTGAATTTTTTTCATTTTTAAATCATCAATCAGGAACGTTACTAATTTTTTCTTTTTTTTCTTTCATGTTACATTTTTTAGAAAGATAAAATTAGTTTAAAATATTCAGAGTTTCTAATGCTTTTTTAGAAAAATAATAATATCGTATTAATGTACAGTTTATGAAACTTTTAATATAAATTACAAAAACGTAATCCTTAAAATGAAAAAAATAGAAACCCGTGTGGAAAAATGGAGGGGGCGCCCGTCAGGGTCCACATAGATTGCCCTAATGCATTATGGAATCCATGAGGGCAATCCAGAAGTGGTTCCTTATGGAAACGATATGCTAATCCATAGGGGCCCAACATGCGCTTCCCTCATGATTGCCACCATGAAAGGCCTCTTGGTTTTTTTTGCCAGTGCTGGCACCTGTATTGACATATCTCTGGGATGATAACACTATTTTGTACTGGGCTGTCAGTATTGGGCCTGCATTGGATATCGCTACTAGCATAGTACTATTCCAATAGGAAATTCACCATGGGCGGCAGTACCTCGTCAATGCTAACTAGTACCGTACTGCTATACTCTAACCACATGACAAAAAAGTTGTTTAAAAAATAAATATTAATTGATTGCGAGTATTTTTTCTGTAGATATTAATAGTCTTGTTCAGAGTGAAGTATATTAAATTTTGAAACATTATGTTATAAAAATAAAAATTTCTAACGCTACGGGATTTCGAACCTATATAATCTATACCTAAATCTATCGCCTAGCAGTCGGGAGTGCTAACCACTGCGAACCGACAAGTGGAAACTCGATGATACACGAACTTTTAACAGGAATATCAATAAAATAATTTAAATCGATTAACATTTTTCTTCGCGTAATATTATTTTTTTTTTCACGTTGTAGACTACTTTAAAACTTTTTAAATGACGGGAAATGTAATTTTTTATTAACATTAAAAATTTTTGATAAAAGATAAAACTTAGAATTTTTTTCTTAAGAGGGTGACCCATGTAACACCTCAAAAATAAGCTTATTTTTCGGAATTTTTTTAGGGATGAAGAATATAACTTCCAAAACTTTTATGGTTTATTAAGGAACTTTTGAACTAACAAATAAATTTGTTTCAGTCATAAATAAGCATTAAATTTTTTATTTTAAGGACAGATGTCGAAAAAACAAAAAAGTTTTTTCAATTTTATACTCATAGCTTCTATGTGAACCTAAAAAATTTTAAAATAATCATTTTTGACAAAATGGCGTCCGTTTAAAAAAAGTTTGATTTTCACCAAAAAATTTGCATGAAATTGTTTTAAATTTTTCCAGTTCAGAGAGGTTCACACAGAAGACAATCAGATTTTTTGAAGCCAATTTTTGACAGAAATGCATTGTTTGTAAATCTGAACTCATGAAACCTTAAAATTTGTGGTGTTGAAAAAATATTCACACTTTGGACTTTGAAATTTTAATCCTTGATCCGTGAGGGCAACCGAGCTGGGTCCCCTGCAGAGGCCCCTATGGAACATCCATATTGTGAGAGTTCGAATTTCAAAAAAGTGTCATCCAATTTTTGACAGAAATGCATTGTTTGTAAATCTGAACTCATGAAATCTTAAAAGTTGTGGTGTTGAAAAAATATTCACACTTTGGACTTTGAAATTTTAATCGTTGATCCGTGAGGGCAACCGAGCTGGGTCACCTGCAGGGGCCCCTATTGAACATCCATATTGTGAGAGTTCGAATTTCAAAAAAGTGTCATCCAATTTTTGACAGAAATGCATTGTTTGTAAGTCTGAACTCATAAAATCTTAAAAGTTGTGGTGTTGAAAAAATATTCACCCTTTGGACTTAGAAATTTGAATCGTTTATCTGTGAGGGCAACAGAGCTGAGCCCTCGCAGAATTTCCACGCGTGGAACAACCATGCGGGCCCCCGCCGGGGGCCCTCATTCTAAGAGGTCTCAGCGGGGCTTTTTCCACACGAAAACCTTTAAAATTTTTAATATTTGGAATATAAAATAAATACTGTTTTCAAATTTTAGGCTACTTACAATGATTTCTAACTAATTTTCAATTTTTACTTATGTGAAAAATTTTTGTATAATTTTATCAAACTGAAATCTTTAGAATTTTTTTTCAGAAAATTTCAACGGATTTGAAAGGATTTTAAAGGAGATAATTTAAAAGTTTCCCTTTTATCATTTTTAAAATTCAGCACATTTTAAACGATTTCAAATACAAAATCAGGACTATTTTTCAAATTTTAGGTTGTTGATAATAATTTCTAACTAATTTCCATTCTATTTTAATAATGTGAAAGTATTTCGTAGCATTTTATAAAATAGAACTCTTTAGAATATTTTTAGAAAATTCAAACGGATTTGAAAACATGTTAAAGGAGATCATTTAAAAGTTTCCATTTTAGTCTTTTTAGAATTCTTGTTTCAATATCGAAAAATTGCAAATGATGTTTTATTTTGAAAGAAATTAATTTAAAAATAATATTTGGAAAGATTAAAAAAAGCAAATTATTTGATAAATAAATAAAAACGATGTAATTGTTAATTTAGAAAAACTCGAGTAAGTTTAAGACATATTTAAAGGTTTCGAGAAGATTAAAAAGTAATTTAAAACTTGACAGGATTAAATAAATGTATGTTTTTGAAGATTTCAAACAATCAAAAAATGAGAAGCTTTGTGAGCATTGTAAAACACTTGAAATGTTATAAAAAAATTATTAAGATTTTGAAGAAAATTGAAAATGATTCTTTATTCTGAATAATTAATTTCAAGAGAATATTCTAAAATATTTCAAAGTGATTCTCAAATTGTTAAAAAATAATCTGAAAGATTTGAAGGCCATTTTTTTTTTTTTTTAATAGAAGGAATTTTAGATAATTTTAGAAAAATTTTCAATAATTTTCTTAAATACTTGTAGAGTTTTTAAAATTCTTACGCATTTTAAGGGTTTTGAAATTGTGTAAAGATAATACAGCAGTTTTCTTAAGATACCTGACCAAATTTAAAATTATTTTTCATTTAGAAAAAATAGTTTTAACAGAATATTTAAAAAGATTCCAAATCAAGCACAGGTTTCGATAAATAAATAACAATTAAACAATTACTAATTTTTACGGTTAAAAATAAAATTAATTTATCTTTTTATACACAACATTTTTAATTAAATAAAAAATTATAATCGTTCAATATTTATTTATTTAGCGAAACCTGTGTTTATTTTGCAATCTTTTTAATTATTCTGTTAAAAAAATTTTTTTCAAAATTTTATTAATGCTATTTTTAATAATGTTCTACGCAATTTCACTCAGATATGAAGGAAGACTTAATTCAGATGACAGAATTCTAGTTAAATCCTAATAATATTTACGACTGCTTTTTTAGTCAGCTGCACTCATAGAAATAATTTTTTTTACCAAAAAGACGATTTTTTAACAAAACACATGAACTTTTAGCTAAGAAAGTAAAACAGAAATAATTTTCAACCGATGATAAAAAATTTTCAATTAAATAGTTGAATGGCATTAAAAATTTATATTGTAACATTAAAAAATTACATTTTGTTTTAAATTTTGTGAAATATTTAAAAAATTTTAATCATAGTGAAATCTTTTCAAAACTTCTAAATATCGCTTAAACTTAATAGAATTTTAAAAAATTGATAATTATTTAACTTTTTTCTAATTTCTATTAAAATGATAAATCTTCAAGAATAAAAAAGAATTTGTAACGCAATAGACGATTTATCAACTAAAACCATGAATTTGAACGAAAATTATGAATTTTTTTCTACAAAAAGATACATGTTTAACCAAATAGTTCAGCTTTGAACAAAAAAGATGAAATTGCAATCAAAGATTGAAATTATTCTTTAAAATAACATTATTTTACATCTAATTTCCATTCATTTTTCGTTATTGTTATTTTGATTTGTGGTAGTTTCTCTTCATCTTGTTCGTAATAATCATTTTGAACTTTTACGGCACCAATGTTTAATACTTATTATCAGTTCTGTAATTGTGACAGAACAATTCGAAATGATTTACAGAATAGTTATTGTTAATTCACGGAATTGTTCTCAGATCAGCCACAACGTAACTAGTTCAGTAATTCATCAAGTACAAATTTTTTCCGTGCATTGGATCACAATCAGTGTTAACCTAGTAAATTATACCTCTATTAACATGATTTTCTAATAATTCTTCTAGGAGGCTCTGCGCGTCGAGGACGACGTAATATTCAGCAAAGACCGAATGTGAAGACCTAATTCTTTGTCTTTTGAGCGACTGGCCGAAGGCTGACCAGGGATTCTCTTGAAGTACGTGACGGAGAAGCCATTATCGGCGACTCATTGATACGTCATTGTTTAGTCTGGAAACCTACGGTATATCAGAAACCAACGCCTCCATGGCAGGTCACAATCACTTTTTTGCCACGAAAATACTAAGAAGAAGGCCAAAAAGTAATCATGCTAAATGGATTATATACACTTATTTGAGACAAAGTTTTCAAAATACGACAATATTTCAACTTCATGGTACGATCAGGTGTCTCTATGCAGAAAGAGATCGTGGGATGCACAGGAAATGAGATATTTGCAACAACAAAAAATTCTCTGTTTTTTTCAAAAATGCAACAAAAAAATCAATTTTTGAAACCTTAAAAAGAAAAAAAATGGGGATTTTTCTATAGGTCTTTCGGTTAATAATGTTTATTTTTTCGCAGAATTTGGCCGTTTCTTTACATCAAAATAAGAATTACCTTAATAACCAAAGTATTGGCCATCGTTTTCTACAACTTTTCTATATCTTTCTGGCAATGCATGGATTTCTTCCCAAAAGAACTGTTAATTTTTTGAGGCCAACCATTCATCGAGTGAAATTCTCACTTCTTCGCAAGACTGGCAATTTTTCTCGGAAAGTCCGAGCTGCATCGATTGAAGGCTAGCCTGGGTCTACCCATGATTTTCTTCGCTTTGGGCTGTCAAAATAGATCCACTTTTCATCACCTGTCACTAGTGATGCCGTCGAGCGATATTTCCCGATATCGACACGATGCCGTCTCGATCCCAGACTCCAGCATCGGGTTTGGATCGTGTCGGTTTTAGCTCGACTCGCTTTTGGATCGGGAAGTCGATATATCGGCTCGGGATCGGGTCGAGTTTTCAATACTCGTTCGGCAGATGTGCTCTTCTCACTTGAACCAAGCGGAAAGGGAAATTTATTAATGGGTTGACGTGACTCATTTCCACCTGACTCCTCCCCATCTAGTTAAACCGGTTATGACTAGAGTAAAAATGTTGAAATATATTTTCCCTATAGATAGTGGAAGATTTGTACTTTGGATTATAATTAAATAATTTGAAATATCGAAATGCGATTATGCCGATTATAGAAACTATTTTCAACCTTCATTCAATTTAGAAATGTTTTTAATGAAAAAGACTATATTTTTTAGTATGTGGCAACATTGCACTGTTTACTCAAAAGGAGCAAATATGAATCATATATTAAAAAGTGAACAACTTACAGCTCAACTGATGTAAATAGATTGCATTCTACTGATTCTTCAAAATTTCAGAGTGCAAATTTTTGGAAAAACAGTTTAACGAAACAAGAAAATTGTTAACAAACAGACGATGTGTTTGGAAAATTCTTGAATATTCAACCAAGAAATATGAATTTTCTACCAAAAATAATAAATTTGCAATCCAAAAGACTACGTTTCAAGAAAATAGTGAAATTTTCTACTAATTATATGAATTTTTAAGAATTTGTTTAAACTTTCCTTCCTACAGTTGCATTTACAAACCAAATATGTACGATAAATTATCAGTGAAAACTTCAATAAATGAATTTTTAATAAAAAATGGAACGTTTAAATTTTTATTTAAAAACAGTAATGTTTAACCTAAAAAAAGAGTTTTCAACAAAATAGTTAATCCCCTCAATCAATGCAAACAAAAATGTTGCATATTTAATTCAAAAAATTACTGTTTAAATAAAATGATGAACCTTAAACTGCAATAATTACATTTTGAATTATAAAATAAAATTTTAATCCAGAAGAACGTTTTTTTATTTTACGTAACAGTTAAATTTGTTAAAAATAAAATGAACTTACAACAATTCTCCTTAACTTTGAAACATGGAGTTGAATTTGCAACCGATGCACTTCGTTTTACACCAAAAAGAAAAAATTTTCAGAAAAATATGAATTATCAAAAATAAAGTGACGAATGTTCATTCAAAAATCAAAAAGTTCAATATGGTAGAAACGTTATTATTTAAGCAAAAACCCAAATCACGAAGAAAATAGTTTCAATTTTCAAACAGAAAAATAAATTTTCATTCAATTATGTAGTTAAATTTTAAACTGAAATAGATAAATTTGCAAACTCTTTAACGTGAATACTTGAATTTTCAGTTATATAAAAAACATTTCTATCACAAATAAACGGATTTTCGAAAAATAGTTACAATTTTTATCAATATTAATATTATTTATAAGAATTATTTTTGAGAGAATAATTCATTGATTATAGTTCTCCTATTTTCGTTTCCTACAAAAAATGAATTTTTGTCAACAAATAATACACTGTTAGGGAAATCTATACGAGGTTTAATATACATGCGTGTGAAGCAAATATTTACTAACGTTACTGAAATGTAACATACATTGGTGTAGTGAATTTATTATAGATATGTATTAAATTTAATATGCAGGTCAGTATAGCAATGTGCGTGAAAAATCAAGGTGCTTTAATTTCTTTAAATCTTGTCAAATATTCTCAATTAAATTAATAACTTAGAATTCGTTGAGTGAATTGTTATTTATTATGAAAGTGCAATGTACGGGTAAAACTTTTTCCTAATTTCCCTCTAAATGGTACAAATTTAAGGCGAAGACTGTTAATTGCAGGTTAGGTCTGTTATTTATTTGCTTAATGCAACTTTTCGACTTAAAATCCTATTTTATTTCTGATTAACAGGAAAAAGGTATCATGTTTTATTATACACAATCGAAAATGACTACTAAAATTATTTTGAATTTGTGGAAAATTGAATTGTCTGATTTTTCTTGTAAGTGATTAACATGAATGTATATGAAATTTAATATAGTCGCCCTTAATGGCGATTTCATATGCTTGATATATTGATTTTAATACACACGGGTATATCAAATTTAATGTTATTTTTAACAGTGTACTTTAATTCCTAGGGGAAAAATTATTTCTTAATGAAACAACAAATTTTCAAATAAGGGGATAAATGTTCAACTGAAATGATGAATCTTCAACTAAAGTGATGAATATTCAACTGGATTATAAGCATTTTTAAACAACAACAAAAAAACATTTTTAACAAGAAAGTTTAGCTTTTAATGAAGGAGTTTTATTTCAACCAAAGAGTCATCTTTTTGATCAACTAAATACATAATCGAATTTTTAACTTAAATGATCAATTTTCAACAAAATAGTTAAATTTCAAAGTAAAAACTTCAGCTACCAACAAAAAATGGAAGTTTTATTTTCAACCAAAAATATGAATTTTGAACAAAAATTATGAATATTTAACTGGAATGCTTAAATATTTAACCCAAAATACGAATTTAACATAAAATCATAAATATACTCAACCTGAGTATGTACTTAAATTTTCTTTATATAATTTGTTCGTAAAATTAACAAATGTTAATGCAGAACTAAATTTATGAATATGATTTGAGCAAAATCAGATGAAAAAACGATTTATTTTTGCTTGAAAACGCACAAAATGAGTATTTTTTATATAATTTGTTCATAAAATTAAGAAATTTTAATGCACAACTAAATTTTTGAATATGATTTGAGCAAGGTCAGATAAAAAAATGATTTATTTTTGCTTAAAAACGCACAAAATGTGCATTTGTTTATGTAAATTGTTCGTAAAATTAATAAATGCATAACTAAATTTGCGAATATGATTTTAGCAGGATCAGATGAAAGAACGATTTTTTTGCTTGAAAACGCGCAAAATGTGCATTTTTTATATAATTTGTTCATAAAATGAACAAATACATAAATAAATTTGCGAATATGATTTGAGCAAGGTCAGATGAAAAAACGATTTTTTTTGCTTGAAAGCGCGCAAAATGTGCATTTTTTTATATAATGTGTTTATAAAATGAACAACTGTTAATACATAACTAAATTTGTGAATATGATTTGAGCAAGGTCAGATAAAAAAACGAGTTATTTTTGCTGGAAAACGCTGAAAATGTGCATTTTTTTGTATAAATTGTTCGTAAAATTAACAAATGCTTAACTAAATTTGTGAATATGATTTGAGCAAGGTCAGATGAAAAAACGATTTATTTTTGCTTGAGAATGCCCAAAATGTGCATTTTTTTATATAATTCGTTCATAAAATGAACAAATATTAATGCATGACAAAATTGTTTCAGAATATATAATTGCAATAAAATTAGATGAAAAATCGGTTTCATTTTGCTTCAAACTCCTAAAATGTGAATTTGTTCATATATTTGGCTTATCAAATAAAGAAATATCAACGGATAGTATCATTTTTACAGAAAATATAATCAGTGATATCATTACAATAAGAGTAGACGGAAAAAAGATTTTTTCATAACACATGTATCGAAAATTTGACTTTCGATGCCCCCGTAGCGGGTCGAAAGTTGTGTTTTCAACCCTAGACTAGAAAGTCGAAAAAAGCGACTGCGAAAGTAACTTTACGCCGCAACCGGTATAGAAAGTATATACATTCTACGTTATCTGCAGTTGTCTGCAGCCATTCTCTCTCTTATCGAACCTCGTTTCCAGAATCGTGCCATTCTAACCTATATCGGTCACCGTCTATGTATTTACAAAGAATAACAACTTTGATGAGACGCAAAGAAGTTTCAGGCTTCTCATGTCAAATTTTCGATACATTTTTTATGAAAAAGTGTATGCGCAAGTCGGGGCGAGACAACAATTTCACTCATGTAATATCTGACCTCGTTTCGCTCGGGCAGCTAACTTCCCACTCGTGCAATTGTCGCCTTTCGCCCCTTGTTGCGCAATATACTATTACCTGCCTATTAATTTCTGTGATCTACATTTGTTTATAGAATTTTTTTATAGAAGTAATGAATAACATTTAATTCTGAATTCTGTAGATTATTTCTTATTCAAATCTGCTAATAACAATAACCTTTGCACGCTAACATTTTTTTTCTCTTTTCTTATATCGCTTTGCATTGAATTAAAATGACCAAACCGACATGATCACGAGACAGTACCGTATCGAACGGCAACACTACCTGTCACAATTCGATGCAAGAAACCTTTTTCTTTCTGCCTGGCTAGCAGAATTTCATTAATGGTATTTCGCCTTTCAATGTCTCTGTCTTTCAATTGATATGGAACCCATTTCCCTACCTTCCGGACCTTTCTTAATGCGTGTAGAAGTTCGGAAATGGTGGATTGGGCAACATTCAATGCATTTTGCCATTTGCTTCAACGTTTGCCTTGATTCTTCATCCAATAAATCTTGCAAATCTTCGTCTTGAAAACTTTTTGGGCGGACCTGAACGCTCCTTGTCTTCTGTATCGAAGTCACCAGTTATAAACCGTTGAAACCATCGTGCACAAGTTTTTTGGACTATAACATTTTCCACGAAGTTTCAACCAATAGTCAATAACTTTCAGCAGCCGTTTTCTTCAAATGAAAGAACGTTATTAAACTTCCCCGCAAAACGGCTTTTTCAGATACGCACTTCGAAATTTCCAAAGCTTTCAAAAAATATGTTCTTTGCACAAAGACAATCCAGAACAAACTGGCTTTTGGTGACGTATGTCGAACCTTCAAAACGCCATAGACGCCATGCGTCTATACCAACAAACGTATTAGTAACGCCATCTCTTAGAAAAATCGACATTATTAACCGAAACACCTATTATGTATCTCGAAACCTATGGAAGATAGTGGATTATTTTTTTAATAAAATTTTCTCATAATTTTGTACTCATTCTGTTTTCTGTTGGCTATTTTCCTCTAAATTGCAATGGGAATTATCCGTCCACGCAAATGTACCTTTTGGAACTGTTTAAAAAAAACTGTTTTGGCAATTGATCTGTTCTAGCATTTTTTAATACGTCAAAAGGGACACTTTTGGTCAATCGGGTACAGTTCCGACGGCTTTTTTTCCACAAAAATGAAAATTTTCAAAAACTAAATTCGGAGATGCTATAAAATATCATAACGGACGTCCCCGGACTCTTTTTTCCGGGATAATAACAAAAAAATGTTATTTTTCTAATTACCAAATTTTATGCATGTGTATTATTTTGTGGTTAGGGTGCTTTTTAGCTCTCTGTCATTCCGATAATGTAGGTCTCTATCGTACCGATTCTGTCGGTAAGCACTCTAGAATAATTATGGTGTAATAAACTATCTTACCAGCCTAGCTGGTAATGTGGATAGCAAATTTTGAAATTTTCAGCACAGAGGGCGTACGAAGCAGCATGAAACTTTGAAACTAATGTTCAATTTTTCGCCACTGGGAAATTATTTATGAAATAAACTTTTTTGATTGCCTGCAAACAAGGTTAGTTCCGGGATATTAGTTACTATGTTTATTTGCAAGTCCAAAGTTTTCGGCCAAAAATATTGTGTAGTTTGGAAGTAACGCACAGGAGAATTGTAACATACAAAACCTCCAAATATACACACGTTGTTAGCAATATCAAAATTTTTTTGAAAAAAAACACAAATAAAGTGTGCGGGGACGTCCGTTAGCATGTTCGCTATCATTTCCCAAATTTGTAAGACAAAATATTGATTATTCTAGAAAAAAAGCCGTCGGAACCTAAAACTGGTAAAATCGATACTAATTCCTAAGTGCTATGCAAATTAAACAGATTTTGCTAAATTAAAACTTTTTTGAATTAAACCAAAAAAAGTGTGTGGGGACGTCTGTTAGCATAGTCGCTATCATGTCTCAAATTTTTTAGACAAAATATTTATTATTAAAGAAAAAAAGCCGTCGGAACCTAAAACTGGTAAAATCGACAATTTTGTAAGTTTCACATACCCTTAACGGAACTTTCTCATTAAAAACATTGGAAGTAGGTTTTTTCGGGAATTTCAGTTATTATTTCAACGTAATGCCTGGAATAGTTGCTTTCTCATAGATATGACTTCCTTTCATTATGCTTGACCCATAATTAGTATTCATTTTTATTTTAATCAGAAGAAAAATGTTCAATGTTGTTTACGCAATCTTTTAAATTGTAATAAAAGCCTCAAAATAAATCCTCGAAAAAAACTAGGGTAAAAATGCTACCAAATAATATATTCTTACTAGAATTGAATACAAAATTATAGTAGGAATATAGCAATATGTTAAGAGATCACTAACATTCGCCAAATACTACTAATAGATGAAGCTTTGTTAATCCAGCACAACACTATTGAGGTATAGAGATTTAACCTATCTCATAATTCAGGGCTTAGTTATGGCTAATTTATACCCCTAATTCTAAATTTAGGGCTCTATTATTTTTGGTAAAAAATAGTCTAAGCACTATCTAAACGTTAACCTGGTCGAATATTGCCGTAAAACGCACTAAAAATGATGAAAGAAAAAGCATCTTCTAGAATACGAGGGTAGTTCAATAAGTCCTTAGAATGAAGTATAAAAACAATTTTTTTGGGTAAATTTTTTTTATTTTTCAACATAATCTCCTTGGAGCTCTATAC
>NC_046665.1:24566308-24569690 GCF_010883055.1 Belonocnema kinseyi | reverse complement strand
CGGTACGTAATTGAGGTTTCATCCGACAAATCATTGCATAAAGTGGGATGATTTGATGCCCATTTTCGCAGATTGAAACTGCCTTTATTTAAAAGAGTACTTTAATCGTTTCGAAGTTCAAGAGCCTCTTGAAGTGTATGTGCGCCTGTTAAGAGGTCATCGACATAGAAGTCGCGTTTGAGAATAGCCGACGCAATGGGATATGACTCGCGTTCGTCATCCGCGAGTTTGTGTGGTTTACGAATAGCAAGAAATGGTGCGCAAGCTGTTCCGAAGGTAACCCTATTCAATGAATAAATTTTGATAGGTTCGGAAGGGTCTGGCCGCCACAAGATTTTCTGAAAAAGACTGTCGTCTTGCGCTACACGAATTTGCCTGTACATTTGTTGTATGTCTGCTGTCATGGCATACAAAAATGACCCAATGAGAAAACTTGCCATAATAATAATAATAATAATAATAATAATAATAATAATAATAATAATAATGAAATGCAATTATCACATAAGTCGCCATGAAGCAATCATTAAAGTTCAGAACAATTGTGTTGTCTAAGACTTATTAATTTTTAACGTAGAAAAGTAAACTTCATTTACTCAAACTACAGGACGTCGCTGTTTGCACTGATATACGGCTACGTTCGATGTAATTAACTAATTTGTTGAAAGTCATATTTGTTTGTTTCATTCAACCGAGATTTATTTTAAATTAAAATATTTGTTGGTTGAAATAACATCAACTATTATATTTTTCCTTAAGAATTTACCTATTCTGGTTACAAATTCTTTTATTTCTTTTAAATTAAAATATTTTGGTACAAAAATACACTAGTTTGTTGACAAATAACGAACACTTTTACTGAAAAATATTGTTTTTGGTTTGAAAATTTATCTCTTTTGGTTAAAAAATTTTAACAGAGTATTCATCTATTTTTTGGTAAAAAAATTATCTTTCTCGGTTGAAAATGATTTTTTTGTTGAAATTTGCACTTTTTGATATTAAATAACAAACTTTTTTTAACACATTACTTTAAAATTACTTGTTAAAAAACTTTTTTTGTGATGTTTCTAAAGATTGTAATTCTATTTCTAACTACCTTGAAAAAAGGCCCTCCTTACTTATTTTCATAATCGGATAATTTTTCAATCAAGATTTCCATACTAACACACTTCGTGTCACATAACTACATAATTAAATTGCAAATGGCTTATAATTTCTAATAGGAACTCTTTTTATTATTTTTCACTCAGAATATTATCATGAAAAACAAATGAAAATTCTTAAATTATATGATGAACCGTATTCATAGTCGTCTACTCCAGCGATTCCCAAACTTTTCTTGCATTTTCTGGGGAGCGGCAGGGGCCCCACCCTCAATTTTTTCACAATACTGGAATCCAAGTGAGATACTGAACGCTAGTCGTTCGTGTTCGGTTGCTTGCTTCGCTGACCTTTTTTGTTATTAGAGAATTAGAGCCGGTTGAGAAAAATGAAAAGTTGGTTAAATATTAATCAATAGAATTTTAATAAGTTCCATTAGATTTGTCAGATTATCAAATAAACGATAAAAAAAAGGCAGAAGGAAATCGGATAATAACTTCAAGAGTTATCGCACTTTTGTTGCATTCACAAGATTTGTAAATATTTCATTTATTAGTTCGGGTATTAACCGATTTTCAAAAACTTTGTTTTCATTTTCTTTTAATTATATCATGTAATTCATTCAGCTAATTAAAATTTAATTGAGCTAAGTCTTTATAATTTCAGTTATTGTAAGTTCATAACAATGAAAGGGTCAAGGTCCCGGAAGCTGAAATTACAACATTGTCATATTGATGTGGGCACTATGCCATAATTTAGTGCTTATTTAGTGCTAATTTATGCTGCAGAAAAAAATTGTTGTGTCCGGTAATTTTGGCCAAAAATATGTAGTAATGCTAGCTTCAGCTGAAGCTACAACTCCGGTATGCGAAACTCGGAAACTATTAGTGGTATCAAATTCTCTTTTGCGCAGGAATTTACTGCTAATTAAGTGCTCTGGATTTATGCCTTGCAAAAAATCCGGGCACTTTTTTTTTTACTAAAAACGTGTAGTAATGCTGGCTTCAGGTAACTCTGGTATGCGAAACTCGGAAACTATTAGTGGTATCAAGATATGCTTTGCGCAGGAATTTATTGCTAATTAAGTGCTTATATATTCTGCAAAAACTAAATTTTGTGCCCGGTAATTTTGATCAAAAACATGTAGTAATGCTAACTTCAGGTGACTCTGGTATGCGAAACTCGGAAACTATTAGTGGTGTCAAGATCCGCTTTGCGCAGGAATTTAGGGCTAATTAAGTACTAATATATTCTGCAAAAACTAAATTTTGTGCCCGGTAATTTTCATCAAAAACATGTAGTAATGCTGGCTTCGGGTGACTCTGGTATGCGAAACTCGGAAACTATTAGTGGTATCAAGATCTGCTTTGCGCAGGAATTTAGTGCTAATATATTCTGAAAAAACTAAATTTTGTGCCCGGTAATTTTGATGAAAAACATGCAGTAATGCTATCTTCAGGTGACTCTGGTATGCGAAACTCGGAAACTATTAGTGGTATCAAGATCCTCTTTGCGCAGGAATTTAGTGCTAATTAAGTGCTAATATATTCTGCAAAAACTAAATTTTGTGCCCGGTAATTCTGATCAAAAACATGTAGTAATGCTAGCTTCAGGTGACTGATGTTGTGAAACTCGGAAACTATTAGTGGTATCAAATTCTCCTTTGCGCACGAATTTAGTGCTAATTAAGTGCTCTGGATTTATGCCTTGAAAAAAATCCGGGCACTTTTTTTTTACCAAAAACGTATGGTAATGCTGGCTTCAGGTGACTGGTTTAGTTTGTGCAGAATATATTAGCACTTAATTAGCACTAAATTCCTGCGCAAAGCAGATCTTGATATCACTAATAGTTTCCGAGTTTCACAACACAAGAGTCACCTGAAGTCAGCATTACTACATGTTTTTGATCAAAATTACCGGGCACAAAGTTTAGTTTTTGCAGAATATATTAGCACTTAATTACCCCTAAATTCCGACGCCGAGCAGATCTTAATACCACTAATAGTGTCCGAGTTTCACAACACCAGTCACCTGAAGCCAGCATTACGACACGTTTTTAGTAAAAAAAAGTGCCCAGATTTTTTGAATAGCACAAATCCAGAGCACTTAATTAGCACTAAATTCCTGCGCAAAGCTGATCTTGATACTACTAATAGTTTTCGAGTTTCGCATACCAGACACACCTAAAGCTAGTATTACTACATGTTTTTGATCAAAATTACCGGGCACAAAATTTAGGTTTTGCAGAATATATTAGCACTTAATTAGTACTAAATTCCGG
>NC_046665.1:24564219-24566208 GCF_010883055.1 Belonocnema kinseyi | reverse complement strand
TTTCGCATACCAGTCACCTGAATCCAGCATTACTACACGTTTTTGGTAAAAAAAAAAGTGCCCGAATTTTTTGCAAGGCATAAATCCAGAGCACTTAATTAGCACTAAATTCCTGCGCAGAGCTGATCTTGATACCACTAATAGTTTTCGAGTTTCGCATACCTTTAGTTTATGGACCAAAATCAGTAATTAATGAGCCCTAAATTATGCAAGGGGAAAGAGTGGGTTTTATGTTTTTCTTGAGGTTTTTTTATAACTTTAAGGCAGCACAACACCAATACATAAGGGAAAAATGGCAAAGAAAAAATCGAATGACTTCCTGTCGACGATATTTCAGGAGCTCTAAATGATCCTGAAATTATGGAAGGGAAATAAACAAATTGTTGGCAAATTTGCTTAAACAATACTTGTTTAAACAATTTAAAAAAGTTTAAATAAACTGCAGTCCCCCTATAGAAGCCATTTCAGGAGTTACTCTTCATCTCTTTCGTACAGTCTCGGGACTCGCCAAACCATAAACCAGGGCCGTATGAACCATTTCTGTTGGACTTTCGTCTTACAAAATATTTTGCTGTTGTATTTTTGCCATTTTGGTTTTGTGATATCATAATGAACCTGAAAATGTTTTTACCCACAAATCAAACTTGATAAAAGTACTGATTTTTAAGTTTGTACACACATACATCAGGGTGGCAATTTTAATCGAAAAAAATCCCCTGCCAAGTACTTTTACTTTGTAATCGAATGCTCAATAATTTACACGTGTAAAATGGAGAGTAATAACACATTCCCGTTAAACAATTTAAAATGAAATGCAGATAATCTGCAAATTTAGAATTTTTAACTTTTATAAATGATGGAGTTCAAAGATTCAAATTCAATTCAAAAAATATAAATCCCCGTTATCATATTCAATGGTCTAAACTAAATAATCAATCAATGAACTTTAAAATGTTCAAAATTGTATTATTTTAAGCAAGTTTAAGCTGGAAACATTAAAAATTGCAAAATTAACTTTTTTAACTGAATACTTCGTAAATTAAAAGATAAAATATCTTACTGCTCCTTGAAAAGCTTCAAAATTTTATTTTCAAATCTTGAGAAATCTAGAAGTTGTTTTAAATTTTTTCCAGTTTTAAATTATTTTTGAAATTTTTCAGAACTTCTAAATATTTTAGTAAGTCATAAAGGGTAAACGATTAATGTTTTTTATCAAAAATGTTCCACTTCCAATACTTTTAATTTTAAATCGTTCCAGTCTTCAAGGATTTTCGTATTACGCATTATAAAGTGAATAGTATTATAATTGAAAAATATAATAATTCAATTAATTATTTTAAAAGCCGTTAAAATCGAACTTTGACAGATTTTTTCGGATTTTTCTTCTAAAGATATGTAAATTTATCGGTCAAAACATAAATTCTGCAAAAATAGTTTAAAAGCTTATATGTCTTAGAAAGATAAACGTTTCCTCTTGTTTCCCTTCGACATTTTCGTAATTCCTGGTTATACCTGTTTACTCAACGCATAATCTAAATAATGAGTGACTGAAAGCGAACTGAAGCGAATGTCCTGCGACATTTTGGTCACTGGTTGAAAACGACTGAAGCAGACGACATGCTTAACCACCGAGGATAGTTCCTGCGATTTTCATACACTCCTGCGTTATTGTGGAGTTGCTCCGCTGACCGAGCAGCGTCACTATCTCGCCCCTTTAGACCACTTAGTTATCTATAGCGGAAACTTTTCTTGCGGGACTACTGTATCATATTCAGAGAGCCCTAAGGGAGCCTTAATATAAAGTAAAACAGTAAATTTTATTAAATTGCTGAAACTTTTTTTTTGTTAACTTTTCATAATCATATTCCTAGAGCCCTAAATGAGCCCTAAGTTACGAGGGTAGTTCAATAAGTCCTTAGAATGACCAACATATGGCGCGCGAATCGCTCCAAATCATCTGTTTTCAGTCAGCACCACTCCCGACTAGAT
>NC_046665.1:24562412-24564119 GCF_010883055.1 Belonocnema kinseyi | reverse complement strand
ACGAATTGCCGTTGTTAAATGATCTCAGGTTTGATCGTTGTATCATGATTCCAAATTCAACTGAGATTCAGCTACATGGGTTTTGCGATGCTAGTGAGAAGGTCTAAGGCGCTTGCCTCTACTTGAGATCATCGGGCACTCAAGGCAATCATCATTGTGCTCTTATTTGTTCTAAGTCACGAGTTTCTCCCTTAAAAACTACGTCATTGCCAAGATTGGAATTGTATGCAGCTCTTTTGTTGGCGAAACTATACAGCGCCACTGTAAAATCTTTGCAATTGCAATTTTCAAAAATCTATTTTTGGTCTGATTCCACAATTGCCCTCAATTGGTTAAATACGCATCCACATACACTAAAAACGTTTGAAGCCAATCGGGTAGCCGAAATACAAGAAAAAACCGAAGGTCATGAGTGGCGACACGTACCTACTCATGACAATCCTGCTGACTTGATTTCTCGTGGTCAAGGACCTCAGGAGTTTTTAAACAATAAGTTTTGGTCCCACGGTCCTAACTGGCTTAGCAAAAAAGATGATGCATGGCCTCAATTAAACATAAAAAATCATGAAAGATCGGAAGTCCGCGAATGTCCACCAATGACGTCATTAAAAATCACACTACTAGGAACAAATATCTTGGAAAGGGTCAGTAGCTTTAAAAAACTGCAGTCCATAATCGCGTACTGTTTTCGATTTTTCAATAATCTCAAAAACAAGGCTGAATTAACGAGAAAATCAGGTAGACTTTCACAAACGGAACTTGATGCGGCATCACAGGCGATTATTAAATTAACTCAAGCCGAAGAGTTTCCGAAAGAATTGCGTGCTTTAGCGCGTAATCAATGTGTCGATCTAAAGAGTCCTCTTGTTCGATTAAACCCATTTTTAGATCACGGTGTTTTAAGAGTGGTGGGTAGACTCGTTCACTCGAACATTCCTGATTCGAAAAAGCACCCAATCGTTCTTCCAAGAAATCATAATATCACGACAATAATCATTCACGATGAACACATAAAACGTTTTCATGCCGGACATCACGCAACTCTATACGGAGTTCGTGAAACGTATTGGCCCGTTGATGGTCGTAATATGATGAGAAACATCATTAGACAATGCGTAACATGCTTTCGCGCAAAACCTCGTGAGACGAATTATTTGATGGGAAATTTACCCAAAGATCGCGTTTCTTTTACAAGACCCTTTGAGCATGTGGGAGTAGATTATTGTGGACCGTTTTTTGTTAAAGAAAATCGCCACAGAAATCGTACCAAGGTAAAAACGTATATCTCGATTTTCGTCTGCTTAGCGACAAAGGCAGTGCACTTAGAAATCGCAAGTGATTTAACGAGAGAGGCCTTTATTGCTTGTCTGTCTCGTTTTTTCTCCCGCAGAGGTTTTCCTAGTTCAATTTCGTCTGACAATGCTGCCAATTTTGTTGGGGCAAATAATGAATTAAGGAATCTCTGTAAACAAATCGCGTCACTAGAACAAAATGAAGGGGTACAAAACTACTTGACTAAAAAGGGAATAACATGGAATTTTATACCCCCTAGAGCTCCACACTTCGGTGGTCTTTGGGAAGCGTCAATAAAATCCTTTAAACTTCATTTTACACGGGTAACTGGTAACTCATTGCTGACATACGAACAACTTCACACGTATGTCACTGAAATTGAAGCGATACTCAACTCTCGCCCTCTTACTCCAT
>NC_046665.1:24543965-24562312 GCF_010883055.1 Belonocnema kinseyi | reverse complement strand
CTAAGGTACATAAATAGACCGGAAAGTAGTAGAAAAAATTAAGTCTAGTGGAGCCTGACCATACCTGAAAATTGAGCAAAAAGTTTGCCGACCACTGCTCTAGACCCTTGGGTTTCAACTTCGGGGGTTTTTCCCTTAGGGTTTTCCACTTCGTCGATTGCCGTCAAGTATCGGAAGTGAACCGGTCACTTTAAGAGATCGAGATCGTGTCATCTCCAAAACCGAAACCGTCAACTAGTCTCTAATGAGCATCTGACCTATGCAGTTCGTTGCATAGGCAGCCTAACAAATTGTTTTCCAGTAGCAAATAATTCTAATATAAATCCTCCATTCCATATACAGTGTTTTGTACTATTAATAAACATAGCATAAGTTGTATTTTGTTTTTTGTAACAGTTTTTTTTACAAAACACCCAATTACATATAGTTCCCTATGAAATTACCAACCTACAAAAAGAACTGTTGTGATATCTAAAGAGAAAAAAGTTACTGAGTTATTTAGTGAATTTTTCAAGCAATTCAAATCCGAATTAAATGTTCTTCTGACAAATGAATATAATATTTATCATCAACATATTCATGTAAAAAGTTTGAAAAAAGAATTGAAGAAAGACGAAGGCTTTTGTGGATTGACTTCAGTGAGAATGGATATTGTAAATGTAACACTGAAGTGCACTCTATGCACTTTGATGCTAGTTCCCAAAAAATAACCATTCATACTGGTATGTTTTATACAGCATAATTTTCTGAAGGATTTCAACGACTCTTGTGCTATAATGGCGCATGGAAAGGGGCCCGCAGATGGAATAGGAATGGGAAAGAAACGTGCTTGTGATGAATCAATGAGATTTGGAGAAGACATTTCCGATTTTTAATCGTTTATGTCCGTTGTTAAACAACGAGTTTCGCCCACTGAAAGAAAAACATTTGTTGGCGTTCGAAACATTCATCAGTACAACAGGGTTGTTTCAAGATTTTAGATCAAATAACTTTAATACATAATTTTTAGCTGAATAGGTCATAATTATCTATCAATGTAACGATGCGAAACTCATGATGAAGAGGTTAGGCCATGGTCTACTGTCAATTCATACTATTTTGATTTGATAGCTTTATATGTTCATGATTATGTGACAAAAAAAAGTTATCTTGTTGTAATATTTGGTCTTTTACGAGTCAGTAGTATGCTGAAGGAAAAAAGTAAATGCAACTATTAACACATTTTAAAATCGTATATATTTAGGAATTGTTTAGGAATTTTTTCTATTGTTTCTTACAAAACCCTCCTTTGACATTTTTTTAAAATAATATTTTGCGACTTCTATTTTCGATGTGCACATAATCAAAACAAAACATCGGCACAGAAAAAGATATTTGAGAATCACTGACACGTGAGCTGTGATTGGTGGAAAATCCGACCCCTTTAACGTCAAAGAGGCCGTCCAATCGACATCGTGATAGAAAATTCATATTTCAACATTAAATTAAAAATATTAATAAATTAATTGGAGTATGTGTAAACTAAATAATGTTTATTTTAATTCTCTTAGCTGTTTTGATTGCTGTGTAAACTTACAAGCCAGGCAGAAATATAAAATCCAAGAGTCTCAAATCTAAGAAAGTACCAAGAAAATCTGCAAATATTGATATTATAATCAATGAATACACAAATTGTGTTATGTATATAAATTTTATGTCACTGCACTATTATAAAAAAAATGATAAGTAATTATTTGAAAATTTTCTACCGTATTTTGATTTAATTTTTAGCTATTTATGACTGTAATATGAATGAAAAATATAAATATCAGTTTTTTTTTTCATTTTTGATGAATATCGTATATAAAAATTTTTTCATACGATATTCATCATCACAATTGTTTTAACAGTAGAAATACTTGTTTGCTCCCTCCAAAAGGTTTCTGATTTTAAATAATATAAAAAATTTTTTTTAATTTATCAAAATCGGAGCTGTTCTTGAGGACTTCAAACTAAAATGATTCGTCAACGCTACTATGACGCCTTATCAGTTCGATCAAAAAAATACATACAGGCAGACATATATACAGACACCGACAAAATTGGATGATTTTCGTTCTAGGAGTTCGTAGCCTATTAAGACGTTAATTAAGTTGTTCAACCCTCCGCCTAATATTTACCCTTCCTTCACAGCATCATTCACCCGCCTTCTCTAACTTCTTCCTTCTCTCCAACCCCCTCATCGCTTCCAGGTAACACTCCCCTTTCTCAGTCAGCAATAATTTCTAATAATGTCCTCTACTTCCACTCACTTCACCTACTCCCCCCTCTTATAATTTCCGCTTCCCATCAATTTGCCTCACTTCCTCTCCAAATTTCCCATTACTGCCCATTCATGGAAAAAAGTGTGATGAACGGACACCCGAGCGACACTATAAGGATTTCTGCTCGGGACTACGTAGCTAAAATACCCCTTAAGAAGACCATTACACCACTGTGATGACATATTAACTCTAGGTATGTTACGCTGACGTAACCACATTTTGAATCGAGTTAAAACCTATTTCATAATTAAGGACTCATTTAATGCCGTATTGCCAAATTGAATGCTCCACTATTTTTTCAAAAAACCGGGGGTTACGCTAGCTTAACGTTAAAGTGGTAGAACCCCATGTGAAATAAGCGTAAATCAAGTTCTGGCACATCACATAATTAAAGGGCTCATTTAATGCTCACTAAAACCACACAAAATTATTTTTTAAAAGCCACCCCTAATACTAAAAAAACCACCCTCAATATAAATTATGTGCAATTTGCCAATCTGATTATAGCATAATTAAGGGCTTATTTAATGCTCATTTAATGCCCCATTGCCAAATTTAATGTTCCACTATTTTTAAAAGAAACCGGGGGTTAGGCTAGCTTAACGTTAAGTTGACGGAACCCCGTGTGAAATAAATCACCCTTAATATAAATTATGCACAAATTGTAAATCTGACCATACTATAATTAAGGGCCTTAGCGTTCAACCAGCATAATCCCTATTTTTTTAAAAAAAGCAGAGCATTAAAATTGTTTAAAAGGCATCAAATTAGCGTTTAATGAGCCCTAAAATATGATATGGACAGATTTACAATTTTCGTATAATTTATATTAAGGGTGGTTTATCAGTATTAGGGGTGGCTTTTGGAAAACAATTTTTTGTGATTTTGGAGACCATTAAATGAGCCATTATTTAGGAAATTTGTTTTAACTCGATCCGAAAATATGGTTACGTCAGATTAACATACCTATTAAACCGGTAACCGGTTTAATAGGTAAACAGTAATAGGTAAATATATAGTAATAGGTAAAAAACCGGTAAACCATACCGGTAAAATCAACTTCTAATTGGGATATATTGTTTTCTAGCCAAGGGCGTAATATTTTTTTAGTGCGTAAGAAGTAATAATTCGGTTCTCCGGATTTTTTCTATGATCACACTAAAACATGACCAAAATATAAATACTATAACTAAATATAAATACTATGATATAAATACTATAAATACAAATTTTATTGCGTGTTTGGCATTTTCTGTCTCCAAGACACTGTAAGGCTATATTTTCTCAAAGCAAAATTTAGGGATTTAAAAAACGCTCTAAAAAATTTTAAAATAGCTCCTGAACTCTTTTACTCTTTAAAATGTTTCTATATTGCAAATTAATGTTTTTAAAAAAATCGAGACAAAATTGAATTTTTTGTCACGATGAAATCCATATTCTCTCTTCATTTTTGCATCAAAAGAATTCGCTAGCAAGGCAAAATCCCCCCAATTTTTCCCTGCTGCATATCTTTCCCCGAAATTTGTTTCCGACTAAGGACTTGGTCGCTACGTTGTTAGGAGTTATAATTATTTATAAAAGCTTTTATTTCGAAATTTTACTATACATGATCAGAGAGCCTCATGCACATTATTATTCGTTGAATTTGTTGAAAATTCTTTATGTGGATAAAGTTTTGTAATATATTCCTGAATGAAAATGCATTAAATTATTAATTAAAAAAAAAGAATAGTATGATAGGAATAGATTCACTTCGTATATAGTTGGTATGTTGGAAAAGAATAAAGGGGTTCAGGAAGATATGTAAAAATTTATATGGAGAAACGGATGAAAAATAGATAGCCATGCATAGACGAGGGAAAACCCATATAGTCTGAGTGGCATAAGCGTGGATTGAAAAAAAGTAGAGAAATATTGACGTGAATGACAGAGAAAAGTCGGACCAGAGGAAAATAGATAGACTACATTTAGTTTGAAAGATACATAGAAATATTGATGTAGAAAAACAATCATAAAATACTTGAATAAAAGGGAGAGGTTTCAGAAAAATAAGTGGAGGACTATATTCACAAAAACACAGAAACATACATGAATAGACGAAGTCCAAATTTTCTCGGTTGGAAAATAATAAGTGATTAAGAAAAACAGACGGAGATTTCCATTAACTAAGGGATAAAAAAAGAAAAAAATATGAATAGATAAGGTTACACAATAGGAAAAGGAAAGATATAGCATTAAAAAGGGGAACTTAAAGAAAAAGGCAAACTATGCTTATTCAGAAAGATGCAGAAAAGTAACGTGAGTAAACAATGTTACGTTGAGATAGAAACGAGGGAATTCAGAAGAAAAATAGAAAATTATAGTCATAAAAAGAAACACATGAGCAGTATAAAGTATTTACGGCAAGTATTGAAAAAAGGATAGAAAAGATAGACCTAAATAGACGAGGTATAGGTTGATTTACATAACGCTGAACTGAAAGAAAAAAACATCAAATGATTATTATGTAAAAAAGTAGAAAAAATTGACTTGCATGACGCAAAGAAAACGGTATAGTTAAAGCATGCGCACTAAGTTTATTCTTAAAGTTATATAAATTTTATATTTTACACATATTTATATCTTTTATAGATGAAATTGCGAATCAACAAAGTTTTAAAAAAAATTGAATTCTTACTCTTTTAAGCCTGGAAGAGTTGTAAGAATTGATTTTTTTTTTCTTTTTTCAATTCGAAATTTCATTAATGACTTCCCGGAGGTAAATAAACTTGAAACAGATCTATTAATATATTTGATCTTTTATAGATATATAGACAAACATCTTCTCGGTCAAATAAACATTAGGAAAGATTGTCAAGAATATTACATTGACACAGGCAGAAAAATATTAACATAGATAGGCTCAGCTAGAATGATGGGATTGAAAAAGATAGACAAGACGGTAAATGCGATATTGCTCAGATATCCTAGAAGCTTTCGTGAAGTTTTTTAGATATTAAATAGTTCCACGTAGGATGTTAAAAACATTGCAACATCTCATGTGGAACTTTGAAATATTCCTAAAACGTTCCAAAAGCATCACAAGGGCATCTATATTTTCATGTTGATGTTATTTCCCGTTTAGTTTGACTTACAAGTGGTAATAAATAAAAATACGCTTGAAGAAATTCTGATAGAAAGTTTGAGTTTGAAATCCCTCAGTTTTTAAGTGATCAAATTCATAACTTTCTGTTATGAATGTTTAGTACCGAAATGCAATATTTCTTCTAGGTTATATTTAATTTCTTGATTATTTTTAAAGCCCCAGTTACACGCTTTGAAGTATTATTTACTGACGTGATACATTATATCGGCATATTTATCCAAAATCAAAAATGTGGAAAAACTTGGAACTCGAAATCTTCAAATGTCTATTCAATTAAAAATTTATTTTAAACTTTTAAGAGATCCCAGTATTAAACTTTAAGATAAAAGTTCTTAATATATTTGACTGACGTTAATTAATTATGTAGTCCATAAATACCGAAGAAATTTCCCAAAATGACCAGAACTGATTACAAGTAGTTTGGTTTTGATATCGGATCCTTTTGTACTACCTAATTATAATAAACTGAACATTTTTTAATTTTCAAGTTCTATTGATAGATTAAATTTGAAACTTCAATTAAGTTTTATTTGAAGTGTACAAAATCCTTAGCATTTTAAGTGTAAAATCTAAATTAAATGTAAATAAATGAAACATAATCTCTCTCTAACCTCTTAAATAAATTACGTGTACAAGTATAATAAAATGATTTAAATCCTTTAATTTCAATAAAAAAGATTCATTTCGCTTTTTATACTGCATTTTAATCTAACCCAGGTAAAGAATTTATATATAGTGGAAAAAACTTATATTTTTTTGTTTGTTTTTTACACAAAAGGTTATAAAACGAATGAAAAATATTACTGTCTTGTCCACTATATATAAACTTTCACCTGGGAGTTTTGAAACTAATTTCACTTCTTTTGTTTTCTACATGTATTTAATTGATTATACATACTTGGTCATTTTTCACTCCATGACAATGAGGAAAATTTTTAAACTGAGCTTAAATTCCCCTCAGCAAAGACATGTTTTTTGATCAAATCTATGGAATCAGTAGTAGAAATAAAATTCCTAATAAATTAGGACTCAATAAAACATTTATTATAGAACTAAATTAAACAGCTAATATAACCAGTTCTATAAAAAGATTAATTATTCTTTTATTTAATTTATTAGAAACAATAAGATGAACGCTTTTACTCATTGAAAAATTTACATGGACCAATTAACTGTCATGCTTTCTCTATTGCACATGAACGAATTCTATTGCATACATTCATCCGGCCACTGGTACAAATCTGCTGCAGCCGGACGAACTGGTGTAATTTAACCGTCTAGGCTATGGAAAGACACGCATCCACAGCCTAAGTAAAAAGGGGTTTACTGTAATTTTATGGTTTTATTGGGAGATAAGTGGTTTTGATCACTCAAGTGTTATGGACCTGAAGTCACTTTCCTCGACGAAAGGGATGAAATTATGGATATTTTGTTAGTTGCCAAGTCAACAAACCCAACAAACTAACCGAAAGCTTGTGAACACCCAACAGTGGCAACCTAACCTGTAAATAATACAATAATTCAAGATCACAGTTTAGGGTAAGTTTAAAATGCCTAAAGATGTGAAAAAAGATCAACTTTGTTCCGAAGGCTATATCAAAATTTATTTAAATAATCCTCAATGAACTAACTTCAGTCATCCAAAATGCAAAAAACTAAGGAAGACAAACCTGTCTCAAAAAGTCAAATTGCGAATAAACAAATTTTAACCTCCTTTTTAGTTTTTGAGATCAGCTGTGCGAATGATACACAATGGAAACAGAAAATTTCGGAATTTTCTTACACTCATTGCAAACCGAACAGGAGCTCGCAATAGAGGTTAAGAAACCGTGATCACATCCACGCATCACAACAGGCACGAATTACAGAGTTGTTTATTTACGTCGCACAGGATACAAATGACACTTACCTAACTCTAATCAACTTTCTGCTGCACTCCATGAGATCCATAAATTCCACTCCATTATTTATCCTTAAAAGACCTTCTGTCAGATTCATTCCGAAAAATCTGCCGCTACGCAGAAAGCGGCCGTTCTATTCTCGCCTCATTGCAGCTAATCCATTTTAAAAACACCTGTTCACTTTCCGAATTTTCTGGACAGTCCTGCCAACTTAATAACTGCGGGGTTGGCACACGCGCGACAGTTCAAACTTCGAATCGTTCCCAAGTTCAGCGGGAAAATTGCACGTTGAATTAGCGTGAGAACGCGGCTAGAATGAAGCGAGGCGCCGAAAGTCGAGGATTCGATCATCGGGTTTCATGTGAAGAAGAAATAGCGGCGAGAGCTGCGACCAGACCCTTACAAGCATCACCAACGAGGGCGCGAGCACGCAGGTCAAAGCACGATGCTTAACTAAGCCTAAAAGCTTCCCAGTGACATCGAAACCACGAAGTTCGAGTTATTACGGCCACAAACAGTTTCTACTGTTTCACTTGGCCCGACTGTTGTACAATCATGTACAATGGCCATGCCGACCCCAGCGCCTCTAGCCTCTCTCCCTTCTCGACACCACTTGAGTTGTTGCCTCTAGCTCTGTACCCAGGGCCGCAAGCTACTATGAAACGGGTGAGCTCAAGTGCCCACCTCGAAATTCCGTCAAAACGATCAACCTGCTTCAAAGTTATATATTTAAAAAAATTTTAATATGTATTGATTCATTCTTCCATTTAGAGCATAAGAAATGAAAACGTGGATCTACATGTCTTTTCTTTTAAAATTGTTCCATTGAATAATATTAAGAGCTTCCAGGTTTACGCGTAAACTATTCTGCGTTTGAATAAAAAAATTGTAAGCTTCAATTTCGAAAGTTTGAAATTAAAAACTCAGGACTTTTGTGAATTTAAAATGATTTTCAAAAAGTAACGTATCAAAACAATGAATTTAACTCATTTGAAAACAGTTCAGGGTGGCTGCTGAACTCGGAAACCGGAAAATGACAGTGAATTCATTTTTTACCGGGAATTTTACTCACTTTTAGAAGAAAAATCTTGCCAAATTCGATATAAACAGTGTTGTAAATAATTAATTGAATTTTTAATTTTTTCAATTACCCAGTGGGCACAAAACTTTTAAAATCCCAAGGACGTGCCCACTGGGTATGCTATCATTCAGTTTACAATACGTACTTCAAAAATCTTTTACTTCAAAAATGTTCAATTCTGGATTTTTATTTTTTAACGTACATTTTTAATTTAAAGAATTATACAATGCTTTCTTGACGACTTGCACCATTGAAAATTAAAGCGTTTGAAGTTGAAAATATTTTATAAGACACATTTTTATTTTCTCAACGGTAAATATAAATACCTTTTTTTTTTAAAATGGATCTGTACTTTATTATTATTTATTATTATTATATTATTATTATCTGTACTTTATTTATAGTTAGCTATATTTGATTATTCATTTAGGACGATTAATTTAAAACAAAATATTTAAAAGTAAAAAATTTGAAAGTGAATTTTTTGATATAGATAGACTGTAATCTTTAAAATTTCTAAGAGCATTTAAACTTTATATGTTACAATTTTAATTGATATATTCAAAAAATGTTTAATTTTTAAGTGAAATTGTAGAATTTTTATGTATAAATAATAATTGAACACTTGTTGTTAGTAGAGAAAAATTGAGTAATTTTACGAGTTGTTTACAAGTTCTGAAAAGATTCAAAATTAATTAAAAACTTGAAATTTAAATAATTTAAACGAAGTATGTGTACCGGCGAAATTCGACTATCCGTACCGAAATTTGAGTACAAATACGCACCTTGTTAAAAAAAATGTAGATATTTGCAGATTTGAAACAAAAAATTACAAGCTTTTTAAGAAATGTAAAAGGCTTAAAAAGATTAAATCATTAACTTAAGATGTCCAGAAAAATTGAAAATGATTGTTCAATTAAAAAAATTAATTTAGGAGAATATTTAAATAGGTTTTAAAAGATTTACAAAATTGTCAAAAAAGAATCTGGAAGATATTAAGGAATTTTTTTTCAACTTGCAGCATTTTCTAAAAATGTTAAGAAAAATTCAATTCATTTTAAAATAAGTATACTTAGAAGTTCTGAAAAAATTTTCAAAAAGAAAGTTCAGTTCAAAAAATTTTTAGTTTGAAATTTTTCCAGCTTAAAGTTCCTTAAAATAATATATTTTTTTTCATTGATTGATTTTTCAATTTATAGCTTTGCAAATGATAACGTGGGTTTTAATTTTTTGAACTGAATTTGGATGTTTGAACTCTTTATATTACAAAAGTTAAAAATGCTAAACATGACAGCTTATCTGCATTTCATTTAAAATTATTCAATTGCAAAGTGTTAGTACCTTCCATTTCATACGTGTAAATTATTGAGTATTTGAATTGAACATTTTTGAACTAAACCATTGCAAACTTCCATTTTAAAAGTTCAAAAGTCATGAGTTCCACTTTCAGTTCTTTAATTTGTGTTTTTTGTTATTATTTCAAATGGAAAAATGTTTAGCATTAGAGTTGGAATTATTTAATTTGAGTGACCGTGAAAAACGTTTTCGAACCGGAAAATAACCGGGAATTTAATTCTACGATTAAAACGGCCACCCTGCAGTTCCTCCACTTTCTAAACGGTTTAAGATATGAACTGAAGCAAATTTGGTATGCAGAACTCTTGTTAATACATCTCTTTACAAACGTACTTAAACCTAAAGACGTCTCAAAGACACAGGACGTTCTCGGCACATCTTGCGTACTGACGTTAGACGCCTTAAGAGCATCCCTAGGATGTTCGAAAGACATGTTCCAAAAGACGTCTTAGGCATATCCGGAAGACGTCTCTCTTTAATTTTTTGGCCCACTCGAGTGTCAATTTTTTTCCCCCTATTTAACTTGCTCTGATTTGGCATCCAAGTCTTATATGACTCGCTCAGAGTAAAAGCGAACTAAAAAAAACGTGCGGAAAAGAGAAGTAAAAATACGCGACAGCAAGAACGACCTAAGAATTAGCGAGAGGTAAAACGAAACAGAAATAAAGGGAGAAAATTCCCCCCACTTTGCTGCTGCGAAGACCAGCCTCGTATAAAGCCGAAAATGCGCGAACATGAACTGAGCTCGCCCGACTTCACGAATAACGATCTAATCAGCTGCTCCTCAAATTTATTCTGGCTTTAATATTTTTAGTTATCATGGAATGATTACATTTGTTTGCGAAGAGGAAAATATTTCCACCATATAATTGAATTTTTTACTGAAATGATAAATTTTTAACGGAAAATGGAATGTTCCATCTTTATCTAAAGAAATCATATTATATCAACAGAAAAGAATTTTAACTAAAAAGATGGATTTTTAAGGAATGAAATCAATTCTTAATTAAAATAGATGAACTTTAAACAAGAACAATAAATTTTTACCAAAAAAAGATAAATTTTTAACTGAGAAAGGTCAATTTCCTTACAAAAAAAACAACACACTTTTTAATTAAAAAAATACATTTTCAACCGATAATGATACAGTTAAAGTTCTTTATTCCAAAAATTCATTTTTAACTGAATATTAAAATTTTCAAAAAGACAAAATAAATTATTTTTACCGAAAACAGACGCTTTTTGAAACAAGAAGAATAATTTTAAAACAAAAACATGAACTTTTAATTACTGAAAGCGGTCCATTTTTAAGCAAAAAAATTTAACACAATAGTTCAATCTTTAACAAAAAAATAGATAAATTTTCAACTAGAAAAGATAAAATTTAAATAAAAAATGATACAGTTAAAATTTATGTATTAAAAAATGTTTTTTCAACCAAAAAGAATCGAATTTTCAATCAAGGTGTTAAACGATCAACCAAAGAATGAATTTTTTTACCAAAATAGATGAATTCCTTAAAAATTCTTCAAAATCACTTAAAATATTTCAAATAAGTCCTGAAAATCTGTCTTAATACTTAACCCTCTACCGCCCACAGTGACATATATGTAACGCTTGGAAGACTTGAGTTTTTTTAAATATGACTTTGAGACGAACAGCAATTTTTAACGCAAGGATTTACATGAAAGTCAGGACGGTAATGAGCTAGAATTTTAGTTTTGTATACACTCGGCCATAGAAATAATATTCCTAAATATCTCAAAATCAGAAAAAAAAAAGAACGTTTTAAGGGCGGTAGTGGGTTAAACATATGTTTAAATTACATGAAGATCCTTACACTTTTTTGAATTTTTTAAAAATCATTTAAAATGCTTTATAATATTTCTAATTGCCATCAGGCGTAAAATAACGAAATTACCAAAAAATCCTGACCTATTGTATACGTAAAATTCAAATATTATTCTGAAGATACAAGAATGAAAGGCAAATAAATGTTAAATACATAATTTATTTAGAAATTGTTTGATAAAATATTTAATAATAATTAATCTTGTAAAAATTTTGGAGTAAGGTATTCAAAAGCTTCTTCACTAACCTCATTGGCTATAAAACAAGTCTGAAGACGGCGACTACTGCCGAGTCGACGCGCACCTCACCGGCTCCATCAATCTCTAATAAGATGCACGGTACAATACATCGATTGGTATGGCTGTATCAAGTAAATAGCCGGATGCCCAATGCAACACTTAAACGAAGTGCTCTTTCAAATAAATAGTTGATAAAAGTATACGTTCAATACAGCCCTGATAGCGAGGCATAAAATTCTTGTATCCACACTATAATATTTTGATATTTTAATCATATATCTAATGCTACACTTTTCCCAACTATCATTTCAGTCGAACAAACTTGCCTTGTCATATTAGGCTTGGTGATTTTCTTATACGTAGGTAATAAATTTCAAATTCGTATTGCTGAGACAGCACAATTTTCTTTCTAATTCAATTAGAAATTCTCAAGCAAACTCGGATTGCCATTAGTCTCAAACTATTTATTTCAGTGTAGAGCAAGAGTAGAATAATTATCATTGTCCAGGAAAAGTACGATCGAAAAATAGTTGGAGCAAGAAAAAAACAAGTTTCGTGCCGCTGTAAAGACGAACAGATTGAAGTTGGAGGAAAACAGCGACAACGGACTCGCTCTTTTCCTCCAACTTTATAGCGTTCTGCTCTGCCGCAGAGCAAAACTTGTCTTTTTCTTGCTCCAACTATTTCGATAATATTATTATTTATATCTATTCACGAACGGTTCTCATTCTGCTCTTAACCATTTGCAAGGTATTTTGAGAGGGCTGAAATTAATGTAAATGTTTCTCTAACCTTGCTTATGAATTGTTTGTTAGGGATACAATTTCAGAAACTTCACAAGATTTTTTAAAAGCTGGAAAAACGTATACGACACTTTCCCGTGAGCCTGTACATTATTTTCACAAATAATTTAATAACTATTTAGAAAAATGCGTGTTTCAGCGAGGTTTTAAGATTTCTTATCATAATATGCTTAGGTAAAAGAATTTTTTAATACAATACAAATTTTGATCAGAAAATGAAGAAAAAAATTATTCGAGGGAAAATTGTGTTCCCCAGAGTGTTATAGGCTTCAATAAAAACAACTAAATTTGTGGTTGTAAAAATTCCGATCGCAAAATTTTGAAGAAAAAAAATGTTCTAACAATTTTTTTCCTTCGATAACGTTACAGGCTTCAATAAAAACAACTAGATTTGTAACTGTACAAATTTCGATAGCAAAATATAAACAAACAAAAATTCCGAGAAATTTTTTGTGAACATATGTTATCGTAAAAATTTCAATGGTCAATTCTTGAAAAAAGTTTTCGATAACATTTTTTTGAAAATCACAAAAACCATACAGGCTTCAATAAAAAGTACTACATTATACTATACGCAAATTTTGTTTCAATTCATGATGTTCATTCTAAACATCATTTAACCAGGGTGTCTACTCAAATCCTTGAAAACAATTCCCTGTAAATTTCGGGTTTCAGTCAAACCTCGTTTATTGCAACTCCTTCGAAACGTAAACATCTCGTCTTTTGCAACTCGAGAGTGGACCCCACCACTCCACGTATGCGGAAGGTGATACCACAATATATTCCCGCTTCCGCGCTGTCATTGGATATACAGAACATGTGACCGTCAGTGGTGGGAGTTGGGGCCGTTGCGATAGACGAGTATCTTGGATTGCAATAAATGAGATTTAGAATAAACGAGTGTTGCAATAAACTAGATTTGACTGAGTCTGAAGTTTTTTCCAGGTATAATTTCTCATAGTACGGAACCATTAAAATATTTTGAATTTTTTTAAATAATCGACTCGGAATATCTATACAGTTTCGCGATTTTATTGTAAATAATGTGTTTTATTCTGTTTCTAGATATTCAATTCATATGTTTAATTTACAATGTTTTGAACAAATTATATCACAAGATATTCTTTAATATATTAACAGCATCGATTAATTAAATAATTAAATACTGTTATGAACATAATTATTCAGTTTTTGAATTGGGCCCAAAAGTGTATGAATTCAATTTAGTGCAATTTAGGTAAAATATTAATGTAGATACTATATTAAATTCAAATTCCTAACTTTTCTTGTGAAAATAATGCATTTAAAATTTTGAACCAAACAGTGGAATTTTAAACTAATAATGATCCATTTTTAACACACTAGTTAAATTTTGAACTGAATAGGTTCAGGTTTCAACCAACAATAAAATGGCTAAATTTTCAATTTGCAAAATTAATTTTCCACAAAAAACAACACATTTTTAAATAAACTAAAAAATTTTCAATTAAAATGATGAAACTTCAACTAAATTGATAAATCTTCAACTGATCTAATTGAATTTTAAAACAAAAAGATGAATTTTCAACAAGAGTGTTTAACTTTTAATACAGGAGTTTTATTTTATTATTAATTTTCTACCAAAAAAAGAAGATTTCTCAACAAATCACGCGAGTAAAAAACTAAATACATAGTTGAATTTTGAAGTAAAAATGATCAATTTTCAACAAAACAGTTAAATTTAAAACTAAAAAAGATCAGCTATCAATAAAAAACGGAATTGTTTTATTTTTAACTAAAAAGATAAATTCGTAACAAAAAATATGAATATTTAACTGGAATTTTTAAATATTCAACCCAAAATACAAATTTTCGATAACAATGATGAATATTTAACCAAAAGCCATTAATTTTAAACAAAACAGTTAAATTTGTAACTAAAAAGATAAATTTTCCATCAAATATAGAAAGGTTAAACATGCAGTTGAAATAATTTTAAACTAAACTAATGAATTTTCAACCACAATAATAAATTTTCTACTAAAAAGGTTAATGTTCCACCAAAAAAGACGATTTTTCAACAAAATACATGAATCCTCAACCAAATAGTTAAATTTTCTACTAAAGATGATCAATTTTAAATCAAATAGATCAATTTTGAAATAAGGAAGATAGGTTTTCAACCAAAAATGGAATAGTTAAATTTTCAGTCAAAAATCATACTTTTTTGCAAAAAAAAAACTAATCAAAAATTTGGGATTGTCAGCTAAACTTGTTAATATTTAACTGAAATAGTTGGCTTTTTCAAACAAAAAGAAATAAAGTTTTAACAAAATAGTTAAATTTTCGATGAAAAATTCGTTTTCACAAGAAAAAATTTTCAATCAATTAGCTCATATTTCTACTAAAGAAATGTATTTTTAATTGAAAAGATGCATATTCAACCAAAAAAATGGTTTAATACTGGAATTTTTAATAGAAAAGAAAAATTTTAAAACAAAGCAAATTCTTTTTCAAATTAATGAATTTCTAACAAGAAAAGATCAATTTTCAACTTACGCGTGCGACCCACGACTCACTTTCATTGTAATTATTCTATTTGGAAATCAAGTTCAAGAAAATACCAAGATAATCATTTTTACTTTAACAACTTCTATTCATACACGACTTCGCATGGGTACCATATACAACGAAAGACCGGGTTGTGTGCTCGAATTTTGAAAACCCGACTAAACTCGGGAGGTGGTTTTCTGCAGTTTTCCTCTCATCGGACCAAACGTTTAGGCGAATGCGTGTACTTCGAGCAAACTCGTATGTAGCTGCATTGTAATTAAACCTTAGTAAAAAAATGACCCTATTCGTTAGAAAATAGCCAAATTCTAAATGTTTTATGAAACTTCTCTCAATAATTAATAATTGAAAATTCTAGTAAATTTAACAAATAACCTAGAAAAGAGGCATCACAAAGAAAATCTTAGTTAGCTTCCTAAACAAATTTGAATAATACCCCAACTCTCAATATATTTATAAAAATTGTTTGAATGATTAATAATGATTATAAATTTACCAAGTAACGTGGAAAATGATCATCGAAAGACATTCTTAGTTCATTCCGTAAACAAATTATGCCTCTTCCTTGAAAAATATCCAAGCTATAAATATGTTGATAAACATTTTTTTAATAATTAATAGTTGTAGATTTTCAAAGCATCAAAAAAAAAAATAATCGAAAAGATATTTTTAGATAATTATGGTAAAAAGTGAAGCCTACTCGTAGAAAAAAAAGCAAACTCTTAATTTTTTAATTGAAATTCTTTCAATAATTAATAGTTCTTGTAAATTTACAAAGCAACATAGAAAAGAGTCATCGAATGGACATTCCTAGTTGATTTCGAAAACAAATTAACTCGTAGGATGAACGTCAAACTCTTAATTTTGGAAATAAAATTGTTTAAATAACTAATAGTTCTCGTAAATTTGCAAAGAAATATAGAAAAGAGTCACCGGATATACATTCTTAGTCGACTTCGTAAACAAATTGACTTGTAGAAAAAAGGACAAACTCTTAATTTTTTATGTAAAATTGTTTAAATAATGAATAGTTCTTGTGAATTTACAAACCAACATAGAAAAAAGACATTGGATAGACATTCTTAGTTTAGTTCGCAAACAAATTGATCCGCAGGATAAAGGCCAAACTTTAAATGTTTTAAGTACAATTGTTTAAGTAATTCATAGTGTTTGTAAATTTGCAAAGTAAAAACAAAACAATCAACAATAGAACTTTTTAATTAACTCCGTAAACAAATTTACTTGTACAAAAAGGACAAACTCTTAATTTTTTAATTAAAATGATTTAAATAATTAATAGTTCTTGTGAATTTACAAAGCAACATAGAAAAGAGTCATCGGATAGACACTCTTAGTTTAGTTCGAAAACAAAATGATTTGTAGGATAAAGGCCAAAAAAAGATTATAAAAATCAAAAGAATAAAAAATAGACATTGTTAGTTAACTCCACAAACAAATTGACTTGTAGAAAAAAGGACAAACTCTTAATTTTTTAATTAAAATTGTTAAAATAATTAAAAGTTCGTGTGAATTCACAAAGCAACCTAGAAAAGAGTCATCGGATAGACACTCTTAGTTTAGTTCGAATACAAAATGATTTGTAGGATAAAGGCCGAACTGTAATTTTTTAAAGTAACATTGTCTTAATAATTAATACTGTTTTTGGAAATTCTCAAAGCAAAAATAAAATAATTAAAAAAAGTAAAAGAATAAAAAATAGACATTCTTATTTAACTTCATAAAAACAAATTAACTCGTAGAAAAGAGTTTAAAAACTCTTAATCTTGTTATTAAAATTGTTTAAATAATTAATAGTTCTTGTAAATTTACAAAGCAATCTAGAAAAGAGTCACCGCATAGACATTCTTAGTTGACTCCGTAAACAGGTTTACTTGCAGAACTCGTAGAAAAAATGTCAGTTTTAGTTTTTTGATCGAAATTGTTTATATAATTAATAGTCCCAAATTTGCAAAGCAACATACAACAGAGTCATCGGATAGACTTTCTTAGTCGACTCCGTAAACAAATTGACTCGCAGAAAAAAGGGCGAACTCTTAATTTTTTATTAAAAATTGTTTAAATAATTAATAGTTCTTGTGAATTTACAAAGCAACATAGAAAAACGTCATCGGATAGATATTCTTAGTTTAGTTCGAACACAAATTGATTCGTAGTATAAAGGCCAAACTGTAAATCTTTAGCTAACATTGTTTAAATAATTATTAGTGTTTCTAAATTTGCAAAGCAAAAACAAAAGCATAAAAAAAGCAAAAGAATAAAAAATAGACATTCTTAGTTAACTTGGTAAACAAATTTACTTGTAGAAAAAGGTTCAAATCTCTTAATTTTGTTATTAAAATTGTTTAAATAATTAATAGTTCTTTTAAATTTGCAAAGCAACATTCAATAGAGTCATCGGATAGACTTTCTTAGTTAACTCCATAAACAAATTGACTTGTAGAAAAAAAGGCAAACTTTTAATTTTTAAATTAAAATGGTTTAAATAATTAATAGTTCTTTTGTAAAGCAGCATAGAAAAGAGTTAGTTGACTCCGTGAACAAATTCTCTCGTAGAAAAAAGTTAGACTCTTAATTTTTAATTAAAAATTGTTTAAATAATTAATAGTTATTGTAAGTTTACAACGCAACATAATTAAACTTATTCTTTAAAGAAGAGCCATTTATGAAAATTGTTTTAATAATCAAACTGTTTGAAGAATAAATAAATGCTAAAAGCCATAAATGAGCTCCACTCGAATTCGGCACGATCGCTGCAACTTAATCGCTAGGAATGTGTACATCCAATAATATAAACAGATACCTCGAACGCGAGCTCGAACGAGCCTGTTTCACTTTTCTATCACTCTGTGGGAAGCTGCGACCTGCTTTCAACCATAGTGGTGGCACTCCCATGTATCGTTTTGAAGATATTACCTTTTTGCGCTGGGGGCCAGCGCTATATGGCGCTGAGTGTCAGTAGAATTTATTGCGAATGTGCAACCACAATATTTTCAATTACAGTCTGTCAAGTTAAAGCGTGGGTGGCTTTACTCGCAGTCGGTAAGGTGTATCGACATGATTTTGGTGTCAAAATATTAAGAAGGGCTCCCTCTTTCAT
>NC_046665.1:24519930-24543865 GCF_010883055.1 Belonocnema kinseyi | reverse complement strand
AGGGAGCTCTTCTTAATATTTTGACACCAAAATCATGTCGATACACCTTACCGACTGCGAGTAAAGCCACCCACGCTTTAACTTGACAGACTGTATTTTGACATCTCGAAAATAAACATTAGTCGAAGTGTCAAATTGAATTTGTTATTATATAAGACTGTCTGAAAGTTGTATTGTGCATATTGTTATACATACTGTGTTTACTATTTTATGGTTTTTCAAGAAAATGTGTTGATCGGTAAGTATTGCATCAAAAATAAAGTACTATTTGCTTAATTAGAGGTTAGGTTTTTTGTTTTCATATTTCGAAGCAGTAAAAAAAATGTCCAAGTGATATAAATACGGATATAAATATGTCATTTTGCAAGATTAAGAAGTCGTTTATAAAAATTAATCTGTTAGAGAAATAAAAAACTTTATTCCGAAACATGACCTGAAATGTAAAACCAATTCATTGGTTATTTAAAAATAAAATGTCATGATTTTAGTGCACTGAGATGAGTAAGAAAATATATTTGATTTATTCAAGAAAATTAGAAATTGTATTAACATTTTTAGATGTATGAATAATTTAAGACGGTGGGCAGAAAATGCATTGTCTCAGGATGCACATAGACGGGGCACACACAATCTCATCGCTTCCCTCACAAAGGATCGTTGGGTCAGAAATGGCTTACTGAATTCAATGGCCTTTATATGATGAACTTAATTATGAGGATATTATGAAAAAGCACCTCGTCGTATGCAGTAGGCATTTCAAAGATAGTGCTTATTTGGAAAGAAACAGTAAAAAGAAAATGTTCAAAAAAGATTCTGTTCCAACATTGTTTTTACCAAATTCATATAATATTGCAAGCGACATACATATGTGTGAAGTGGAAATTAAAACGGAAGACATGCCTGTGATAGTTCTGGATAGACCTGGAGTACCTGTGGACGAATTACAGAAGTGGATGATGGATCTCGAAAATGTTAAAATGCCCATGGAAGAATTGCAGGAGCCTGTTATAGATATCGGGAAAATTGAAACATCCATGGAAATATTGCAGGAGCCTGTGCTAAATTTAGAGAAAGTGGAAGAGGGAGACCCGAAAGTTTCAAACGTAGAATCTTTTTGCATCTCTCCCAATGTATCGTATTTAATTGAAAGCACATGCACAGGTTATTTTATTTAAAAAAGATATATATTTTAAACATTATAAATATGGTTGTGTATACAAAGCCAGTACCGGTAAAAAAATGGTCGGTACCGGCAAAAAGAAATTACCGGTACCGAAAATTTTTTTACCGGTTTTTTTAAAAGGCATATTTTAAGGGTTTAGCCTAGAGTGCGGAAAAATGATATTAAAAAATTAGTTTTTTCAAAAAGTGTTTACTTCCACTGTTCGATCCTCACTATAAGGGTAAGTATTTTGATCAAAATTATTTCAGTTACAAGACACAGGGGTGCCTTCCAGTACCCCTGGAAGGCACGCTTGGATTAGGTAAAACGTTTAGTTAGAAGAGTTACACATTTAGTTACTTTATGTAAATTGTTCTCGTAAATCAGGAATTTGGACAAAATTGCTAGGTTCGAAAGTTTATTATTTTCGACAGATTATGTATAATTGTATTATCTTAAGATAAGAAAAAAAATTTAGTTGTTATAGAAATATATTAACTTACAGTAGCCAATTTTTCGTCTGGTATCGCGAAAATGAATTTCCCTGAAATCCGTCTAATGCATTTGGTGGTCAAGTTTGTTGTTTTTATCGCGTTTCTTGATATTTCAATATAATTATCGCCTACAATCGAAACAAATGTAAATTATTATTATTGCATCATAAACTCCATTTAATATTAACAATCGCGCATATTTTAAGTGGTAAAAAGCGTTTAATTGTCCAAAGTAAATCTCAACTGTCACTGCTCCCGATTAGACTGTCGCCATTTTATTTCGCTGCTCCCATAATGCACCGGCGCTCTTCCGATAATTGTTTCAGACACCTATTCTTAATATCCCTATTATAGCTATACTTATTAGGGGTTTGACTATACGATATCCCTGGTATATGGAAAATGGTCAAGGATATGGATTTTCGCTGATCCAGGGATCTTTCTAAATTCCTTCGTTCGTTTTCAGCTTAATATTTGGTTATAAAAAGGAATAATATCCCTGTCACAGCTCAATTTTTTTTACCGTGTATTGAGGTTTCGTATTCCATTTTATAATTTGCCTTGGTGGCGGCGCTGAGCGGACGGACTTTAATATCAAGTTTTTAAATATGACCCGAGTACGAATACGTCTTATTGGCTAAGTCTACATTCAAGAAATTTCCCAGACATAGCCTCCCCCCTTTCCGCTAGCGTGACTTAATTTTCCGTCTTAAGTTGAAATTTACGGCTTTAAGTCGAACTCAAGGACATTGACAACAAAAGGCTTCCAAGACCTCTAAGGGTCACCACTGATTCGCTTTAAATTCCTTGAATTGCAGGAATTCTTTGAATTTCATGATTCTCCTGAATTTTATGAATTCCATGAATATGCGCGATCTGCCGCTACCTTGGTAGAAATATGCTTTCTGAAAAAACCGGTAAAAAAATTGTCACTACCGGTAATTTTTTTTTTACCGGTACCGACAATTTTTTTTTATTACCTTTATGTGCTTTATTTTAATTTTTATAAAAATTAACAAGTATTGCTTCTCATAATTGTTTATTTTATGCACAGTATTTGCAGTATTATTCTTGTTGCGGAAAAAATAATAAAATATAGTTTGACAATTTTTTACAATTATAAACTATTACCGCTTCCCTGTAATAATTGATATCGGTTCTTTCAATTACAAAAAATTGTACATCTATTATTCAACTGAATATTTTACGTATAAACAACCTTTTAATGCATATACTTTTAATCATTCGTAAAGTTACTTTACAAGAAATTAAGCAAAATTTAATATTTACGAGAATTTTCAGGAAGCAGAGGTTGGAAACAATTTCTGTCAGGGACCTGTAGGTTCCTTTACTGTTAGTGGCGGAGGGGGGGGGGCAACGCTAGATGGCGCTTATTCAAATTGTAAGTCCTCAAAACGATACATGGAAGTGCCACCACTATGCTTTCAACTATAGGAAATGTACGTTCAAATTTTAGGTAAAAGGAATTAATTTTCAACAGCAAAGAAAACTTGAATTTTACTGCGGTCATAAGTAAATTCCCGCCAATAAAAACGTTGAAAGTTCCATTGATTTTAATCAAATTAATTTAAAAAGGAATTTAAGAAAAATAAGAAGTATTCAATAATTGTGAACTGGAATGGAATGGAAGCTTCTAATGTGTCCTCTAAGGGTTTAACATTTTTCTTGCACCTTCTTCCCTATTCCTTACCCCCCCCCCCCACGACACACTTACTCGGTGGTGGGAGAGGGACTTACAGTTTAAGGTGGGTTCCGAACCACCAAGAGCATCAGATTTAAGTATTTAGACTTAGAGAACACCTTTTTCTCTAGAGGTACCGGTCCCACGACTCTCCGGAGATGAACAACTCACTTGCTAGACTAGTGTTCACCGCACGGGCCGCCGAGACTCTTCCAGAGTGCGAGGTGGGAATCGAACCTGCAAGCCGGCGGATTGGGTCCAAAGCCTACGCTTTAGCCCACACGACCATCGTCCCACTTTATTGTTAACTGAAAATATCTAAAAAATATTCTAAAACATTATTGAATTCTGTAAAATTTTATGAAATCTGATATTTCCTGCAATCCTGGAAAATTCATTGAAATATTTTGAGAGCTGAATCCCTTAAAATTGTGTAAATCAATTCAAAATTCCTTGGAAGTTTTTTAAACATTCGTAAAATTATACGGACCCTGTAAAATCCCTTGAAATTTTTTAAAAATGCCTTGGAATCTTTAAAAAAGTCTAAAACATCTCAAAACCTTTGATACCCATTAAGTTACTGAAATCAATGGAAAATTCCTTGGAATATTTTTAAATACCTTTAAATATTTCAAATCCCTTAAATTCGTTTAAAATCCCTTTTAAGTCCTTAAAGCTCTTTAAAAAACTCGGAATTTTTTAAATAACTTTAAAAGTCCTTTGGAATCATTTTAGAATAATGAAATCAATTAAAAATTCCTTTGAATTTTTTAACTTTCATAAAATTTTAAGCACCCTTTGAAATCTTTTGAAACTCCTGGAAACTTTTTTAAGCTCTTAAAGAAGCCTTTTAATGTTCTAAAATACCCTAAAATATTTTAAATCCTATGAAATTCCATTAAAATTACTTAAACTAATTAAAATTCTTTGGAATCTTTTAGAATACGGTAAAGTATTTCACAGCTCTTGAAAATTCCTTGGAATTAAAAAAAATCCCCAAAAATATTCCAAATCCTTTAAAATCGCTTTAAATATTTTTAAAGATCTTGAAAATTACTTGCGACAATTAAAAAGAACTTTATTTATATCCCTTAAAACCATGAAAATCTCTAGAAATTCCTTGAAATTTTTTAATCTCTCGAAAATGCCTTAGAATTATTTAAAATTTCCTAAAATATTTCAAATTTTTAGAAATTCCTTGGAATATTTTTAAAGTGTTGAAAATTACTTTGATTTTTTTAAATTTTAAATTATTTAGCATATGTCTTATATAGAAAATCCCTTCAAATCCTTTTATATCTCTTGCAATTCGCTAAAGCTCTTAAAAAAACTTTAATTTCTTTAAATATCCTAAAATGTTTGAAATTTGGTCAAATCTCTTAAATTATTGAAATAAATTGGAAATTCAATAGAATCTATTAAAATAACCCAAAATCCTCTAAATCTATGGAAATATCATGAAATATTTGAAAATCCTTAAAACTATTTCCTTAGAAATAATTTTAAAAATTTTAGATCTCCTGAAAGAGCCTTCAATTCCTTTAAAATACCCGAAAATATTTCAAAATTATTGAAATCTATTGAAACATTTTCGGAATCTTTTAAAATAAGCTAAAATATTTCAAACGAATTAAAAAAAATGTAAAGGCATAAAATCTTCAAAAAGTGACTAAAAATATTCCCTGATTTCCAGGTATTTCCCGACTAATCAAACAATTAATGGGCTTTTCAAAGATTGTATTTCATCCGCATAAATAAAACATCAATTAAAAATATAATCAGCTTTCGCAATGGCTTTTTTGCGACGTTATACTGATCTTCAACTGCATCATTATAGTAGAAAAACATCTTTCATGATCAGATTTAGCCCAATTAAACACGAAATGTACGTATAGTATCCTAATGTAGTAATTTTTATTACATCCTATATAGTTGTGATTTTCAAACCAATTTTATCGAAAATTTTGCTTCAAAATTTTTTTCCCTAAATTTTGGTACTGAAATTTTTTTCAACATTTTGCTATAGAAATTCGTAAAATAACAAATTTAGAGGTTTTTATTGAAGCATATGACGCTGTGGTAAAAGCAATTCTTCGAATACTTTTTTATTTTCAAAATGTTCTTATCGAAATTTTATGATAATGTTATTTTTATTGAAGGCTGTACACTGAGAGACTTTTTGTTAGAATATATGATAAAAATGAATGAGTGTTTATTATAATATCGTTTCAAAATACACTTTTAGAAAAAACTGTACGAGGTTTAACATACATTTGTGTGAAGCAAACATGCACTACCGCTACTGAAATGTAACATGCATTGGTTTAATGAATTTAAGATACATGTGTATTAAATTTAAAATACAGGTCAGTATGGCAATGTGCGTGAAAACTGAGTGTGCTTTAATTTCTTTAAATCTTGTAAAATAATCTCAATTAAATTTATAATCTAGAATTTGTCTACTGAATTATTATTTATTATGAAAGTGTAATAAACGGGTAAAATTATTTTCCTAATTTCGCCCTGAATAGTTCAAATTTAAGGCGAAAGCAGTTAAGTGCAGGTTAGGTCTTTTATTTACTTGCTTAATTGAACTTTTTGACTGAAAATCCAATTTTATTTTTGGTTAACAGGAAGAAAGTATCATGTTTTATTATTTACAATAGAAAATTACTGCTAAACTTATTTTGAAGTTGTGAAAAATGGAAGTATCTGATTTGTCTTGTAAGTGATTAACATGAATGTATATTAAATCTAATATAGTCGCTCTTAATGGCGATTTCATATGCTTGATATATTAATTTTAATTCACATGGGTATATTATATTTAATATTATTTTTAACAGTGTAGGAAAAACAAGGTTTGCGTATCAAAAACTAATATAGTAGCTTTGAGGCGTCAAAACTAATATTTTTGTTTGAACAAATGTAAAGGATGTTGCATTAACTTTTATAAAACTTGCGAGAATTTAAAATTCACTATCTGAAAGTTGACAAGCGAAGTTAAAACGATAGTAATACATTTTATTCGAAAGATCGAAAACATCGTTTGAAGTTGCTATACGAAGCGTATGAGAATCTCAAACGACTATATGAAAAATAACTCACTTCACCAAAAGATTTAACCTTTAGAAGAAGAAACTAAATAAACAAATAAATTAAATACTGACACACGCGTACAATGATTATTTTTATTACTATGTACTTAAATTATTCACTACATACATAATCGCACACTTAATTGCTATGAAAAATCGGAACGTCTACGACGAGACTCGAACCTAACTTACACAGTAAAAATAAATACTCAAAGTTATATTCGACCTAATTTCAGATTTGACTTTAATTAAGGAAGTAGAGTGAGTGATCCAGTGGCTGAACAGTCACCAGTAAATGAACACTAATGCGAAAAATATATAAATATAACCATTGAAAGTTAATGTCTTTATGAATTTCTATATATTTGAAATCTTGAAGCAATTTTGAAGAGTTTAATATACAATTCATTGTGGTAAATTCTTGTAAATAATTTTAAAAATTTCTTGAATGTGAAGCATCATCGATTATGGTGAGTGATGGTGAGAAAGTCATCGATCACTATAACGTACGTGTCTAAGCAACTCCTTGTTTACACTACTTTTACAAAAATTTTTTTTACTTTTTCTGCATCAGAGTTGTGCTGTTATAGTTGTAAGATATTATTATTCAATTTCCCACAGGGTTTTTTCACAAAAAGTACGTTTTTTTTATTAATAAATGAGTGTTCACCTACTGGACCTTTAAATTGCCCGTGTTCTAGTGAACAAACGCTGTGTTCATTTATTGGAGTAAAACTATCACCCCGCAGGTCCAGTGAATGAACAGCAGGTTACAGAGACCTGGCTGTTGTTTCTTGACATATAAATAAGTTTGTTTCAATTAATGTGACTATAAATATCGAAGCTATAAATATAAACTATAAAGAGTTATAGTTTAAATGTATATTTTTTTGGTTAGAACATCAAAAAAGTACGCACGAACTAAATTAAAGGTAAGGCAACTTTGAGGTTAAAAATTTAATGCTTTCTTTGCATTTAGAAAACGTTTTTTAACTATAAAAAACATTAATTCGTGCTAGGTACCATTGCGTACTAGACAATATATATTTATAAATGTTTACAGAATTTCCATTTTTTACAACACTGTGATTTATAATTATATTTGCTAATTTAACCTAAAGCAACATAGTAAGGTGCTGTATTACAAATGTTATGTGTACTAAAAATCGCAGTTTTCTAATGTAGTCAATAGATAAGAGTTATCTATTTTTAAACGAAAAGTTGTATTTTTTGTAAGGTTAAAAGAACTGTTACAAATGTTTTAAAAATAAATATTGCAATTAAAAATTAGGAAAAGTTAACCTAGTTCTGTGTTCAACTTTTGTATTCCCTCCTTTCTTTGTATCTAAATGTATTGTGGTTTTTATTGAAATAATATATTTAATAAATTTCGCAACGCTTTCTAATATTTTACATTATTTAATTGCTCATTTTGTAATGTACCCATGTAATTTTATATCTAAATCCTAATTCTAATTTGTAGTGATTATAGTGTTCATTCACTGGTGCTCTACTGTTCATTCATTGGCTCACAGTGTTCATTCACTGGTGTTTTCGTTAATTTTGCACTATTTAATTATTTTTTTATGAAGCTTTTTGGCAAAAACAAAATTTGTTTATCGGATTATGAAATTTAAACTCTTAAGAATCTATTTTCAAAAGTTTTGTAAGAATAATCAATTATTATAATGTGAAATGGACTAGTGGTAATCAGTGATTTTCTTAAGTGTTCATTCACTGGGTCACTCACCCTACCTGAATTTAAGTGTGCAAACTATCTTGAATAAAGCACTAACTTATCTCAAATAAGAAATCAGCATTTTTTACTGGAATAAAGTAAAGTATCCTCCTAAATTTCAATATTCCGTTCTGAAAGTAAGTTCAAGGCAACCTGAAATAACCTGCAAGGCTTTCGTCGCCTAAAATCCCTAAATTAAAGGAATATACTAGGCAGTCTGATAAGTACCTGAAAATTCTAAGAGATGGCATTAGTATTCACTAATGTGAACCATTTTCGTCGAGCTTGATCCTTCAAATGACGCCTGTCAAAACTTCAGCCATTTATGTTTACGCATTTACAAGTTACAGCACTGAGAAGCGACTAACCTCCGAATTTTTTTTAATATGGAAAAATCTCAGTTTCGAGTTTTGATCAACCACTACTATCTTCGCAAGAAAACGATATCCGAGACCAAGGCCAAGCTGGATAAGTATTACCCGGACTCTGCACCGTCGATTGGAACGATTCATAAGTGGTTCACCGAATTTCGTTGTGGCCGTACAAGCACAGTTGATGCTGAACGATCTGGGCGTCCAAAAGAGGTCACTACACCAGAAAATGTCGAAAAAATCCATGATATGATGTAGAATGATCCCAAAGTGAAATTGAGAGAGGTATCTAATGCTGTAGACATATCATTGGAACATGTGGGCAATATCGTGCATTCAGTTTTGGGCATGAAGAAGCTCTGCGCGCGATGGGTGTCGCGTTTGCTCACAGTGGACCAAAGACGAATTCGTGTGACAACTTCCCAGCAGAATTTGGCATTATTTTCGCGTAAGCCGACCGAGTTGTTGCGCCGATTCATAACCATGGATGAAACCTGGATCCACTACTACACTCCTGAGTCAACGCAACAGGCAAAACAGTGGGTTCCACCGGGCCAAAGTGCTCCGAAGCGTCCAAAAACGCAACAATGGGTCGGAAAGGTTATGGCCTCCGTATTTTGGGATGCACATGGCATAATATTCGTGGACTATCTTGAAAAAGGTGAAACCATAACCGGAGCATACTATTCATCATTATTGGACCGGCTTCGAATTGGCTTCGAATTGGTTCCTCAGCCACCGTATTCACCAGACCTAGCCCCCAGCGACTATTACTTGTTCCCTAACCTGAAGAGATGGCTCACCGGTAAGCGTTTTTACTCAAATGAGGAGCTCATAGCTGAAACTGAGGCGTATTTTGGAGACCTTCCGATCGAGTACTTTTCGGACGGTATCAAAAAGTTATAAAATCGTTGGACTCGCTATATCGACCTAAAAGGAGAGTATGTTGAAAAATAAGACCGACTTTGGCCAAAAAAAACGTCTCCGTGTTTCATTTTCCAGGGACTTATCAGACTGCCTAGTATCTTTCCTGAATTTCAGGTTCGTACTACCTTGCATGACGTTACAGAACGCTTGCGCTACTATACAGCTCGTGGCCATTTATTCTAGTCGCATCCTACTCCATATCGAGTTGGTCAGTGTCGGATATGATACTATGTTTCCATAATTCGTGGAGTTTTCGTTTCACGGATTTAAAAAAGTGCTGGAGCAAAATCAGTTGCAGTTGTCAGCCAATATTTGGATTATTAAACCCGTAAAAATAATTACATTATTGCAAAACTTTTTACTGTGCAACGTTAGCGCACTTTCAATACATTACGGAACGCAATTGTCTGAAGATTTTGGACCGCACCTGCCCCCAATATACCGTTTTTTCCATTTTTCCTACTTTTCCTGTATTTTCTTACAAGTTTGAACCCAACTTGTATATGTTCTAAAGCGAATAATTATCATATAAGAACAACTGATGAGTATCGGTAGGGCGTGAGAAATTCCTGGTTTTTAGTTACAATATTACCCTTAATTTCAGTTAGGATAGTGTATGAACTCAAGGTTACACTAGCTTTCAGTATACATATTTTCTTAATTGAAGAGCGAGTATACCTGAATATCAGGCCATGCCTTCCTGAATTTCAAATAGTCCCGACCTGAATTTCAGGAATCTATTTTCCCTTAATTTAATGTTCAGATGTAATTTTATGAATTTCAGATTGCCTATGCTTCTTTTTGTGACACCTTATGCACTATTTTTGTATTATTACTCTATTAAAATAAGTCGAATTTTCCACTTAAATTTAGTACTTTTTTGCTGTGTATTATAATATTGAACTCGGTACACTGAAAAAAATTTGCATTAAATCAATTAGGCTAATTTAGTTGGCTGATTCTACTTGAAAGAAGCAAGTATTTTCTTTTTACAAGGGACCGATTTTCTTAAATCAAGAAAATAATAGAATCAGGACAACTATTTGCATTAAGAATATATTTACTCTAAGCAAAAAATGATTGAGTTAATTTGTTCCATTATACTTATTTGCATGAAGTTTAATAAAATATTGAATTGAGAATATTATATTCCCATGATAAGTAACTAAAACTCTAACAAAATGTTTCTTGATCCAAGTAAATTCATATACTTATTTTGACCATCATTTTAATTGAAAGAATGTTCATGTTCTTGAGACGAGAAAATGAATGTATTCAGCGACGGAATAATTTCTCTTAGAATAATGCTTGAATATTTTCCTTCAAATAATTATTAATTAGGAACGAATGTCAGATTTACTGCGAAGGTACCTATGTTATTAAGATAGAATCACATCAGTTTTTTCAACATAAGAACTGTGCACTTGATACAATAGACATCGCACACATACTATGAAAACGAATATATTGGTCTAAATTAATTTACCTCTCAGTGCATATGTATCTTATTAAATATAATTATCGACAAGTTGTCATGGTATAAAGTTGGTTCTCTTCTTCGTTAACAATTATTTTGAAATTCAATAATATTTATAAAATTCAAAACATTGGTGCACATAATCAATTTTATTTATGCAAAGGTAGATAGGAATTTGCAATTTTGATAAACTACTAACTTTAGGCTGACACACAAATCAAATCACCCATAAAACTATAAAAAAAATTATAAGTTTATTGTGTCGGGGAGTTTTTGGTGGTAAGAATAAAAAAAATTTAAATAGATTTGAAAAAAGCGTTTTTAATTTTGAAATAATTGTGCAAGACTCAAAAGTCATTTCATTCATAAAATTATTAAAAGGTTATGAATGTACTGAATCTATAATTTTTTTCGCTTAACAATTGTATGTATTAATCTACTTAAAATTAAACTATTTCGAATTTTTTTAACCGTGAAACATTTTTGTGAATCGGAAAATGACTGGGAATTTTTTTCCTCGATTAAAGCGGCCACCCTGAAAATATTTTTGTGCAGTGTTCAAGGCAACAAAAAATCATCCAAACTTGAAAATAACAATAAATATTCCTGCCAAATACAGTAATTCTTCATTCAATAAATAAATATTATTTTTTGTTGATTCGGCTAGATTAAAATTGATTTTTTAAATGTTAAAAATTTTGTTATGTGAACCTTATTTAATTTAAATTAGAGTTGGAAGACAGAGTTGTATTTTGTTTACACACAATTTTCGTGTTCGATAATAGCAGTTTGAAAATCACAAAAATGGCCAAATTCATGAAAGTTATAAGTAAAACAAATAGTTTTGAAAATATGAAATAATCATTTGTTATTTTAATTTATACTAAGTAAGTTTTAGGCAACAGATTTTTTAACTTTAAATTAATTTTTCCTCGATGAAAAACAATTTCCTTTATTAAGCAGGAATTTTTAAAATAATTTTCAATTTTATATTCTTACTCACTATCTGAAATAGTTAATATCTCGTTTTATATTTTTATGTTCTTAATTGGAAATGCAATGCTTCCCGCGTACTGTAGCACGCATATAATGTTGCTGTTTTAAATAATTAAGCATAGATTTAGGTTTCTTTCTGAATAAAATTAACGGAATTAAGTTTTTCAATCAAAGAATTCGATGTTGCATTAATCTCGCGCTTCGCGCTAGATTATGTATTTACCTCGCGCTACGCGCTCGGTCTTTATATTTTTGCACATTCTTGCGCAAACAATTTAAAATTAAGACTGAAAACATCCACCAATGTAATTTTGTGATTGTGAATTCTCTTTCGTTAAAAAAGCTTAGCTCGAGAGTTTGAGCGCACATACGGCACGCGACTGAGGGCAATCGCACTCCGCGCTTAGTCTTTGCATTTCTTCCGCATTCGAGCACAGACCTTTTAAAATCAAAGGTGAATGAAGCGACAATTGTAATTTTGTGATTTTGAACTCTCTTTTGTTAAATCTCTTTTGGCTTTAACGGACACATTCTCATCACATATCTCGTGCTTTGCACTCGATTATGTCCAACCTTTCAACTTTTCTACATTATACACAACACTTTTATATCAATTATAATACATTTTTTATGTAACTCTGCCAGGGATTACTTATTAAAATATTGCAAATTAAAAAGCAAATTGGCATTTTTTATCTTATGTTTTACGATTAAAAGAAAATCTACTCGCCCTATCGAAAAAATCATTAATAATAAATTTATAGATCTTTTTAGGCGAACAACTTTTGTCTGGCAATTTAAGTTCATACCTTCTGTCGTTTTTTCAAATAAATTTAATATTTTTATTTTGAATGTTATTTTTTACGACTAAAGCAAAAAGTACGTGTCCTATACAAAATTATAGCTCTTTTATGGATGAAAAATTTTTGTCTCATTTTTTTCGTAGCTTATATTGAAAAGTGATTCATTATAAATTTGTAGTTCTTTAAAGGGCGCGCAATTTCAGCTTTTTCATTTTTTTCTTATCTTGCATAGTTTGGCCAAAAAATGGAATTTTTGAATTTTTCATTATTTTTGGAACGATCAAATTTGGAATGTTCAACTTTCCGACCAAATTAAAAAAGTTGTTATCATAGTTCTGTAGGGCTTTCAAAAAGCAAAGTTTTTCTTTTCTTGCCTTTTTTTCATATCATGGGCTTTTTGGCTTAAAATGTTCATTTTAGTTTGTTTTTTTGGATTTTGAAAATGCTCTAACTCTGATGATTTTCTTTTTATAGAAAAAAGTCATAAGGATAAATTGGTTGAGGTTCTGAGTACTATGAACAACCGTACATATAATTTTTAAATATTGAAAAAATGTGGTTTCAAAAATTGTTGGTACGGTCAAATTAAAAAATAAATAAAAACAATGTAGCAAGCACTTTTTAAATAGGTAACATTTAAATAGCGATCAATTTCTTCTACATATTTTAAATTATTTTTTAGGAATTGTTATTTTAAATTAAAAACTGAGTTGAAAAGTATTATAAAAGAATTAAATAAATCGAAAACTGTGCGCTTTACAAAGATTTTTAAAAATCAGAAAATATTTGTTTGTCACTGAGGTTATTAAAGCGTTTTTCAACTTTAAAGTTCTTTACTTTTCATTTGCTTAAGATAGTTTCTAAGCGGATCAAATTTTTAAAGAAATAAGTATTGAGCCATTTGTAAAATAAGAGAAGTTCAATTATTTTTTGCATATTTTTAATTGTTGTTTTAGGAAAGCAATTCCATAATAAAATCTTTGTAAAAAAGGTATAAAAGAATTCGATAAATTGAAAACTGGTCGTTTTTAAGCGTTTTTAATATTTAAGAACAAAAAGTATTAAATGCCCCGTTAAGGGTGTTGGTTCAATCCGACTTTGAATTTTTTTAAATAGGTACGCAACTGATTCCATATATATTTTTTTCGAAGGATTTGTGAACGAAAGAAAGAAAACTTGTCGAATATCCGGGGTTATGCGAGATCCTCGGATCAATAAAATGTTGGAAAATAAAAAAATTTGTTGAGGAAATGATTATTTTCTCGACAAATATGAATTTTGCGTAAGATAGAAACCAGCGGGTAGCAGACGGCAGCATTTGAAAGATTCGAATCGTTTGCTAATTCATCTTTTTACTCACAATTCTGACATAATAGAAGAATTCTAGAGATTCACGGCTCTTCCAAAGGGCCAGGTCTTGAAGATGGTGTCCCCAAATTTTGCGAAATACGTTGCGAAATGGAGCAAAAAGCAGAGAGAACTGACATGCCCCGTCTGTGTTTTTGTAACTGGATTTGTGTTCAACCACCAGGCTAGCTATTACCTTCACTCTATACGCGGAAACGGGGCGCCCTTCGTTATCGACCGTGGGTCAGGACTACAATTTTCAAAGGGGAAAACCTCTTCTGGGACATTGACTTTTTGATGAGACTATCATCAATTGATATTATTTCAAAAATAATAAGACACGTGTCTCGAATTTTTTGGTCCCTTGTAAGAACTATGCGCGTTTGTAAATCACATTAGCCAAGGATGCAGAAACTCTACCGGTTCGCGCGCATCAACTCCCATCAAGATCCGATGGTTCCATATTAAAATATGGAATAATTTTTACATCCTCATCATTAATGGTTGAGAAAGTATTATAATAGGCCGAAATGTTACACCTCAGTATTTAAACGATTTCCACGCTTTGAGACACCCTGAAGCCGACAATGAAGTTTTGACTATGGCGTCTGTCTGTATGTCTGTGAATATCATAACTATGTTTTATTTCTCAAAAATACTATGCTAAAAATTCTACAGAATTTATTCAATGCTTTTTTTGTTAGGATTTGTGCTTTCGGTTTTATTTATCGAAATTACTATATAAAAAAAGAAAATGCAAATTTTTGGCAAAACCACGTGAGATACGGAAAAAAGTTGTATGGATGAATTGCAGCTTTTAAAAAGTCCTCAGAACTTTTGTTGAACATTTTTTTGATAGAACTTGTCACTTTCGTTTCATTTAACGAAAATACTATTTTAAATCATTTAAATTTTGAACCAAAGAACGCAACAAATGGGAAAAAGTCTTAAGGGGCAATTATAGCTTTTAAAAAGTCGCACAAAATTTTCTTAAAACATTTGTGATAGGGCTTGTAATTTTGGCTTTATTTATCAAAATAATATGTAATCTATCGAAAATTCAAATCTTGAGCCAAATTACGCAAAATACAGGGCACAATTTTGGAAGAAATTTCAGTTTTTAAACATTCCTGCAAATTTTCGTTAAACCATTTTTCGATGGAAGTGGTCGTTTTTAATTTATTTTTCGAAATAAATATGCATATGCAAACATATAAAATGTCAATTATACGCCTTTGATATATTTATGCAATCTTTATGAAATCTCTTATATTGATTTGAAAAAATGAAAATCTTTGAAATTTTTGGGCAGTCCTTTAAATGGATTGAAATTTTTATGCATTTCTTGAAATCTTTTCAAGTATGTAAAATCTATGTAAGTTCTTCACATTTGTGTGTAATTTTTTGGAATCTTTAAAAAAAAGTTGAAAAATATTTGAAAACTTGAAAAGATTTTGAAAATTTGTTTGAGTTATATTAAAAACTTGATGAATTCTTTGAACTATTTGAACAATAATCGTTCCGAAAAAATTTCGAAATTCTTTAAAATAATTAAGATATTTGAAATTTCTTAAAATCTTGTAAAAAATGTGCAATAATAAAATACTGTTTTGCAGTATAGAAAAACTTTCTTATGTTCAAAATATATTACTTTTATATATGAATATAGAATTATAAAATCGACTGCGAAATGATCATATGAGTTCATGAGTCTTATGACTGACTGATCTAATATGCACTTCTTATAGAATCAAATTTCATACAATTTTGAAAATATATAGTACTCAAAGTGATTAAAGTACGTCCGCACATTCGATTTTAGAAATATTCCGACAAATATATATTTTATTTATGAAAAGTAGAAAATAGACGCCACAAAATTCGGAAATTCTACTTAAAAAAATTAAAAAATTAAATTAGTGTTGAAGTTCTTAAACTCCAAATGACTTGAAAATATACCTATCTTTTCACCTTTCTGTTTCATATATTCTATTCTTATACACAGCAAATTGAATGTTTCATTGGAACAAAATGAAATACTAATACAATGAACTTAAATCTTTGAAAAAATCGAAACATAGTCGTGTTTGATATCAAATCAATCACGAATCGACAAACAAGCATAATATATATTCATGTTTCAACTTTAACTATTCATTAAAGAACGTTAATAAGCATTAGCACGTCAGAGTGGCGAAAAGAACGTTCCCGCGAGCTGTACGCTCCACTAGCGCACATCTGTCGCATTCCTCGGAAAATCCGAGGCGATACCGATGAAGGATGTTTCGGGAAAACGAGACGCAATCGAGGCTTTATTGTTTTGAAATTCCAGAAGCTAAAATTTGGCCAGATTTGAACTCTTAGTAATTAATTTCATAATTTCGGTTTGTTTCTCAAACAATCACATTTCTCAAAATTATTCTTAAATGATTTTGCACTTCCAGTCCAAAAGTATGAATAGTCTCATTCCTATAATTTAATTTTAAAACTCAATAAAAAACAACATACATTTTTTAAGGCTCAACTAATTTTTTTATGAAAGTTAATTAGAAATACTAGTTCAACACAAAAAAAGGAGAACATGAAGGATTTTCATGGAGTCAAAATCAGAAGGGTGGTTTTCAAAATCTAACTTTAGAAATGTTAAGGAGGGGCCAAAACAGAAAATTACATTTGCTGAAGGGTGGAAACATTTTTTAAACTGATTTCGAAAAAATTATAAAAATAATTCTTCTGTCCTTTAAAAGTAACATGTTTGATAATACCGGCTCCAGGCGTTTTAGTACTGGTACTTCTGTCTTGTTTTTAGCTACTTAAGCCCAATTTTCAAACCGAAGTAGAAGCTCATACGTGTGCTTCATTTTTGGTTTAATAACTTTTATTTGCACACGGCTTCGCATGGGTACCCTCTGACGAGGCAGAATAAAGTATTGTGCAACACTACCAATCTTTATGTAAGTTTGGAAAAAACATCAAAATGTCGGTGCGTACAACTTTTCATATATTACAATAGGTAATAATAATATTGGTTATATGTTCGACTATGAGTGATTAGTCACAGTAAAATATATTGATAAGTATATTGCAAGAGAAAATATAGTACAGAAAATTTTGATGAAGCAAAATATTCAACTGAAATGATTACGCAATTACTGGAAGAAATTAATAAAAAGAAATAATTACTGAAACTAATGTAAATAAAAGTTTTTACCATTAAAACGTTTCAACCTTTTTTTCAATTCTTATTAAATATATAGGGCATACAGTTTCTTATAAAAATTAATTTCTTTAAAATGTCCAAATGGTTCAAAATCTAAAAAATAGTTAAGTTCCGATTTTTGTTATGAAAATTCTTTAAAAAATTAATAATTCTTGTAATTTTAACAAATAACTCAGGCAAGAATCATCGCAAAGGCAATCCTAGTTAACTTCGTGAACAAATTGTGTTTATTAATTGAAAAATACCCCAACTTTCAATATGTTTATGAACATTGTTTAAATGATTAATAATTATTCTAAAGTTACAAAGTATCGTATGAAATGATCATCGAAAGATATTCGTAGTTCACTCCGTAAACAAAGAAAGCCTCTTCCTTAAAAAATGGCAAGCTATAAATATTTTAATTCAAAATTTTAAAATAATTACAATTATAAATTTTCAAAGCATCATAGAAAAAAAATCACGGGAAAGATATTCTTAGTTAGTTATGTCAAAAAATGAAGCCTACTCGTAGAAAGAAAACCAAACTCTTAACATTTAAATTGAAATTGTTTCAATAATTAATAGTCCTTGTAAATTTACAACGCAAAATAGAAAAGAACCATCCGATAGACATTCTTACTTAACTCCGCAAAGAAATTGACTTCTAGAATAAAGGGCAAACTCTTAATTTTTTAATTAAAATTGTTTAAATAATTAATATATCTTGTAAAGTTCATTTCTATACTAAAATTATGAGTCTTCAGCCACAAAGAATGTATTTTTAATAAAAAACGAAATATATTTTCGACTGAAACAGTTGACTTTTCAACCAAAAACATTAATTTTTTCACAAAAAGAGAAACACTTATTACTTTTAAAAGAAAGCATGATTATTTGAAAAATTTTCTAAATCAGTTTACAAAATTTCTTCCACACTTCAGCAAATGCAATTTTCTGTTTTGGCCCCTCTTCAAAATGTCTAAAATTAGATTTTAAAAACCACACTTTTGATTTTGACTCCATGAAAATCACTCATATTCTGCTTTTTATGTGTTGAAATAGTATTTTTAATGAACGTTCATAAAAAAATTAGTTCAACAATAAAAAATGTATGTTGTTATTGAGTTTTAAAATTAAGTTAGGAATGAGACTATTTATACTTTTGAACTGGCGTCTGCTCGTAACAATATGCAATTATTACTTTCGTTATTTGCGGCTTACTTCTACCAAAGACCTCCTACTTAGCCCTTCTTTTGATTAAACCAAAATATGAAGACTTATTTGTAAATGGTTAATAACAAAATTACATTTCTTTTAAAAAGTATTATTATTGCTTTCAACTTTTATACGCATCTGTCGTCTTTTGGTTTAAGATTTGAATTTTTGATTTTTGCTTCAAATTTTTGATGGATAAAACCATAACTGTCAATCTTGAAACGTTGAAATCCGCTGTAAAACTAAGGTTTGAAATTTCGGACGATTCTAATATTTTCGGTATTATAAATGATGAAAGTGCAAACAAATTGGAAAATACATTCTTTTAAATAACATTAATGTTAGTACCTAAATTTAGTAGCTAAATAGGCAAAGGTTTTCAAAATCATTCCAGTTTCTTAAACCGTAAAGTTGAATTTTTAAACAAAACAAAAAATTTTCCACTATGTATTGGATTTTAAAACCAACGCAATTAATTTCGAACGAAATAGTTGCACGTTAAACCAAATAGTTGAAGTTTCAAGAAAAAAATACGAAATTTCAAGGAAAAAGTTTCATTTTTTACCAAGCTCTTGATGTTTCAAGCAAAAAAAGATGACTATTCTATCGCAACAAATAAATTTCCAACCGAAAAGGATTAATTCTCTATTCATATTAACTTTGGTGAAAATTTTGTTGGTTATAAAAAACAAACAATACGTGTCTCATCCTTTGCATTGTAAAAAATAGATTTGAGCCACAAAAAAATCCATTACTTTACAAAGACCAGTCTGCCCGGATTTCAAATTTCAAATCGGCATTTTTATCTTTAAAAAAAGAGCTTTTTTATATTTAAGCTTTTGACATTTTTTGTCTTAATCAATCAATATAAGCCAATGCACCTGAAAACTTGCTAATAATTATATACATATACTTAATTATAGGTACATATATGCCGATTTTTTAAAATCTAATAACTATATATAATACATCTAGGATTGCTATACAATATGCATAGATCTAACTGTACATTTTATAGGTTATGTAAATAATGTAAAAAGTGAATAATGTAAAAACAAACATTTTCACTATCAAAATTCGGAAAAAATATTCTTCAGTGAAAAGAAAAGTTCTGTGAATTAAAGAAATATATTTAAACGAACTGTATCTTTAATTCAAGACAAATATTTTTCTGATATTTTCATAAATGCAATTTTAAAGGTTTGGTTTCAAACGTCTTGAAGTTACAAACATTACATTTAATTATAATCTTTATTGCAAGAGTGTTTCATGAAAGATATCTAATTATCACTCCAGATCACTAATGGAGTTTCACCATTTTTGAAAATCACTAATTGAATTACATAACTTTTTAAAATCATTTTCGAGTTTTATCTTTTATGGCTTTTTCTTGTAAGCTGAGAAATTGACATTATCCAGAAAAAATTACAATAACATTTTTAAGATAAATGTGTTATGTACATATTTATAACTTAAGAATTCATCGAAATATTTCAATTTTTTCGTAATATCGTCTTAACGAACTTCAAAAAATAGTTAATCTTGGGGATTTAATTGTTTAATGACAATGCACATTCCTAATCACTCGGTGATTCAGTCAGATCTAGAGAAGAATAAATAATACATACGAGGTTAAAAAAATTTGTAACCCCCTGGGGGGGGGGGGGCACCACTAGGTTCACTCCAATATTAAACACAGAAAATCGCCGATCCTCCATTGTACACCGAAATCGGTGTTCAATAGAGTTGCAACAAATTTGAGCCATACAGGTTCATTCGGAGAATCTAGGGGAAAAGCATCATTTAGACATTGTTTTTTCTCATCCATTGCAACGTGAAGTGTCGTCTACAAACTGTAAGTCACCTTTCAAGATCATTTGATCGGTCGTTATTTGAGTGAAACAGATGTTAATAAGCAGGTAAGTTATAATAATAATTACCTAACTTTTTATTTCCTATCATTTACCAGCGACTAAATAGTCTTGAAATAAAAATAGTACTTGGCGTGATGTAATATCCAAATGCTAGGTTAGTCAAAACCTACTATATGACATTCAAACCTCCAAAGCCGGGATGTACAAACTAAGTCGTGACCGTCTGCATCGAAATTGATGCCTGGTCGTTCGAACAAATTTCCACTAGATTTTCTGCAGAAGTTTAAAGGTATCTTAGATATCTAATCTTGCAGTGGCTAGTGTCATACATGAAAGATAAGGTAAATATAATTGTATAATAAAAACAAAATTTTTTTTTCACGATGAGTAGGGATGTAAATTTGCATAAAACTTTAGCCTGATGAAAAGTTCCATGAAACATTGGGAGTTTCGTGAAACATTGCAATGTTTCCAATATAGCGGCGGGAACATTCAAACTGATAAGATAAAAGCCTATTAGGTATTTTCTTTTCAATAAGCAGCTAACTTCACTTCGTAGATTTCTGAGGGGAAAATAAGGGACCAAATGTATAGGATTCAGTTCATTTTTGCCCTATTTTGCTAACATCTTCGTTAAAGGTAATTTCTTCTATATAAGTGTTTTCAAAAAATAGTTTTTATTTTTTAATTACTATTTAATGAATTAATAGAATAATAATAATGATGATTAATTACAAATATATTACAGAAATAAAGTTTTGTTCCATGCATTTGATCCATTTTTCCGCCTCAGCTTTTAACAAAGTGAAGTTAGCTGATGGTTGAAGTGAAAATACCTAATTGAAGCTTTCATATCCCAACCTTTTCCTGCCGGCTGATTTGATTTATTTTTCCGGATTGTACTGTTTACCAATTATGCCAATGTTGGCACCCTGAGCTACTGCGCTTGCGTTAGGGCGTCGTTTTGTCACGTCTTAATCGAAAAGAACAATGTGAAATTTTGTTTTAGAATTATTCAAATATTATCACTATTATATTCTGCAATTAGCTTCTATATATCAAGCTGCTGAAATATCATATGGTATTTAAAAAAATGTATCTATTAACCAATATTTTGAGAAATATTAGTCATTCCTTTAAATTCAATGAAAATAAACTGTTATTCATCAAATATATGTGTTATAATTTTTTTTCTTGTCTGAAATCAAAAGTTATACAATTTGTATACATTCTTGTGTATATTTTAATAATTATTTATTTAAATTACAAGAATTGTTTTTCAATGTAATTTTGAACCCCGCTTCAAAGGGTAGACAACCAGTGCTCAATCCTAACGCACGCGTGAATGAAAAGTATTATCACTTTATTATTGCATTAAATAGTGCCTAAAAAAAATATTTTTCAATTGCACTTATACAGAAAAATTACTTTCTACGAAGATATTAGAAAAATAGAGCAAAAAATAACGGTCATGACTTTCTCTATACATCCCGGCTTTAGTTTAAATGTAGACGGGCACGACTAACCTAACTTTTGGAAGTTGCATTAGGAAGTTATAATTTTATTGTAAGTGACTGGTACGCCATATTAAATGAAAGAAATTTGAAAATTAGGTAAATATTGTTTCAATTGGTTTCCTTATTAACAATTATTTAGCCTAATATCGCAGAGCGAATAGTTGCTTTGACAGGTATTCAGGTGGCTGACAACGCCGTTCAGAACTTCACAACTCTGCATGAGCCAAATTCAGTCTCCAAATGATACTTTCCCCTAGATGCCCACAGGGGCACCTACGTTCAGAGGAATACATTTGAGACTTGAAAACTCTCTCAAATGATCATTGGGAGCCCAAAGAAAATTTGAGCTGCAACAAATTTAACAGCAGCGTTTTTCTGTTAACTTACATAGACCTTATATGGAAAAAGCGACCGGAAGGGGATCCAAACTGCCAGGAAAAAGCGTTAAGTATTTTTTGAAGGGTCTGCATATATATGAGGTGTCAAAAAATGGTCTCTTCACAGTATATATCATTCGACACATAATTTCCTGAAACGTATAGATTCATAAACTCGCAGAAAATTATTTTTGGTACCTGTTCTGAAAATCTTAAAATCCGTTATATCTGGATGGTCTGAAAGATCTGAATTCTAAAATCTAAATTCTATCGAAGAACCCAGACCCTCATGGAACGAAAGTGGCCTGGAAATTTGTACTCAATATCTTCTATTAGCTTCAGTAAATTTTCCGAGTACCCTATCCTTCGAATAGAGGATTAAACATAGAGACGTAAAGAAAAGCAGGTATATATATATAATTAAATATTTGTCATAAGGAAAACCGCAGGATATCGCCGGGAGCGGGTGCATTTTTCCCGCAAGTGTTCTAGCATATTGTTGACACGCAGGGATGCTTTTTAGGCCATTAGCAAGTGAAAGCTTGACACCTCCAAGAGCGCCGATGATAAGGACGATCAGTTTAACAGAATATTCCGGGTACAATCGTTGCAACTCCCTTATAAGGTCTCGATACCTCTCTTTCTTGACATTCTCCTTGGCTATGATGTTTTTGTCAGCCTTTGCCGAAAATTCGATAACGAACATGGTTCGCTTCTCGAAGTCAAGAAGAACCATGTTAGGTCTCGAGTGAGCAACAGAAACAATTGTCGAGAATATAAAGTTCCAGTATATGCGGCACTTCCCATTCTCGACAATTGACTCAATTTCCCTAGGAGCATTTAGAGGAGCGATATTAAGGTGAATGCCGTAGGAGTGACAGAGATGGTAATAAAGTACTCTTAGTGCCGCATTGTGCCTTTGAATGTAGGTCGTTCCCGCGTGAGTTGGACAACTAGATAGTATGTGAGCTAAATGCTCGGGTTGTGCATGGCACGCCCTGCAGGTATCATCGGGAATGTCTTGACTCAAAATGTGGCGACGGTATGTTAAGGTGGAAATGACACCGTCTTGGCATGCCAAAATGAAACCCTCTGTACCAGACTTCAATCCGGGCGATTTAAGGAAAGCAAACGTTAGCTCACAAGACATTGACTGATCCTTCACATTTCTGTAGAAGATACCGTGCATCCTCTTACCGAGGAGCTGTTCACGAAATTTTTTCTCTTGTGCATTCTTAATCCGGGCTTTCAGGAGTGAGTACTCGAGATAGATAAAATTTGATGCATTCCTGACCATTTTAAGAAGAGGGTCTCTTCCATTTGCAACTCTATGTGCTGTACCCTGAATAATCCTGTTGTGAAGACATTCAAGACTCAATATTCCGCGACCCCCTTGAAGGCGTGAGATGTACAGTCGCGGAACGGAAGACTTAAGATGCATGCTTCTGTTCATGTGCATAACCTTTCTTGTCCCGATATCAGGAGATCTGAGCTCGTTCTTCGTCCATGGAACTACTCCAAATGAATAGAGTTGTACCGGGACGGCAAGCATGTTCGTTGCAGATATTTTGTTCCTCGCCGACAGTTCGGAAGACCAAATCTGTCGGATGAGACGTTTGTATCTGCTTCGGAGAG
>NC_046665.1:24517704-24519830 GCF_010883055.1 Belonocnema kinseyi | reverse complement strand
GGGTCGTAAAGCATCGCTCTTCATCTATTGGATGCCTGCCCGTGGTTGGTCTTAGTGTCGCCTCTCTTTCTTTGTTGCCGGCTTGTTCTAGCTGTGGTAGAGGATGCGTTCCGCTAACATAGCTCCTTTTACGGAGTAGTTCAGCATGGTTTCGCAGACGTTGCTGCGAAAAGTGCGATAGCTCCGGGTGTTTCTCGCACCACAGAGCACGCAGCCGTGCCATGTAACCCCGTTCACGGGCCACACTCGCATCGTAGCAGTCTAGCAAGTCGTGATTCAGTCGCTCCGTCCACCCAAAGGTCACGAGATCCCGCCGATCCATCGCATTGAATCCATTTTCATTGGCTCCCCCAGCTCTAGATTGGTCGGCATTGTTGGCCGACCCATTGTCGGGAGCTCTTCGCGTTCTGTTGTTTTGAACCGCACTTACTACAACTATGTTTGGTGTTGTCATTGTTGTTCCCACGAGAAGCTAGGGAAAAGTGTTCGGCCATCCTTGTAGAGCCCCGCATGCAAGGATAAGGCTGCTTACTCTGAGAGGTCGCCTGGTATCCCAGAGTCACCGTTCTATACACCTCACCCAGGTGTCATTCAGCTTTCGGCACGGTTTTCACACCTCCGCTTGGGGGTTCATTCCTTCGGCACCACCCCTGGACAATTGTCCGCGACTGCCTATTTATTTTTATAACCATATTCAGCAGAAACCCTTGGTACAGGGACCCTCTATCCGCAACCCGAGGACGCGTTCGGTGGCTTTGTCATAGGCCCTTCGGTTTGATTCTAGAGCAATCAAAACCGAAACGAAACGAATATATATATATATATATATATTTGGGATGAGAGGGCGCACGCAGAAAAAAGAAATGTAATATTTACTAATCAAGAATTGTAAAAGGTTTCTTGTAACCGTAACAATATAAACTGCTCTTAATAAGAGGGTGAAAATGTCAAAATCACTTAGCATTTCGTAAATGTCTCAGTGAAATTAAGGTTAATTCAACGGTTATCCTTCAGTAAAATAAATCTCTATTTCCGCGTATTGCATACTGAACGACATGTAAAATCCACTGAACCGAGATTACAATAGTAGTGCAGTGGACATTACCGAAAGATCGGTTCATGCTACCGATCCGATTGGTTTACTTAACTCAGCCCTAAATTCGCAACGCAACCTATCCGCGCGGAGTATCGGTTGAATTCACGACGCAATCAGCAATGAAAGGGTTGCATCACCTAAAAAACATTCCTGTTTGACATTCCTGTGACAGTCGTCACATTACTCCACATTCTCACTTAGCAAGGAAGGTGTTTTATAAAAACAGCACCATTTTGGATGGCACAACTTATTCACAAATCGCGTACACTTACGAGATTATTGGAGTAAGACGTGTTTTTGTTCCATGACTGTTTCAGCTGACATATAGATATGATATGAATGCTACAACTTTTGTTGTGTGCCGCGATGGCATGGTTGCGTATTAACAAGCCGTTCCCGAGGTCACCACCCTCAGTTACAAATGCATTTCAAAATTATTTTACAGATCGCAACTCGTATACTAGTGTAGTGGTTAAGACATAATTCAGATCTCTTTATATTATTCGTTAAAGTGAATGATAATTCGTAAATACAGCATCCAGGGACTGTACAGAATAAGGACTGGATCGGTAAAATCTACTGATCCGCAGGTCAGCACCACTTGAGAATCGGTACTAGTAACCATCATTGATAGTCATTCTTATTTGCCTAAGATTGTAACGTTTACTGAACTGTCATGTTGTCCAAATACGTACTAGGAAGATCTGTAGATTTAACTTGGTTTTCAGTGAAATTTGAGGTTCTTTTTTCTACGTGCAGAACACTTCTGACACTCCTGTTAAATCCCATTGATTTTGTTGCTTTTCATAAAATATTTTCCATTTCTTTTAACCGTCATCTCTACCTACAATTCTTTACATTTTTATAATGTCAATAGCAAATTGCTAGCTTGTACAAAAAAGGTATTATAATAAAGTATAATAAGTCAATATGAATTGAGAATAAAATTCTCGGTTACAGTAGTTTAAAATTTATAACCTAACTTCAGTTGAAATGTTTACTCAAATGGGATTTCTGTTCGCTATCAATA
>NC_046665.1:24492426-24517604 GCF_010883055.1 Belonocnema kinseyi | reverse complement strand
CTAATTAGCAAAATATATTTAATAAATAATTGTAAAAAAGACGTAAAGGCTTCAACCCCTGTGAACGATACAAAAAATGTACAGAAAATATCCAGCTAATCGTACAAAAATGTCGACATATAGAGCCCCTTCGTCCTAAAATTCGTGCCGAAATTTCTGTACACGTAGCCTTGTCATTAAAAAATGTACACTTTGAAAATTGAAAGGTGTATGGTTGAAATTAACATCAAAGAAACTGAGCCTCGAACTGACCAGTATGGTATTTTAGATAAAAAATGAATAGAGAAAATATTAACAACTACGCATTTACTGATGCATGTTCGTATTATTTAAATTGAAACTAAATTTCTATTTCAGGTTGTAGACTATTTAGTAGTTATCTCAAGTTCAAAAACTATTTTCAAACTTGAGGGGAATATTTCCATTGTTGATTTAACTAACTTTAGAAGATTGCACAACGCGAACTTTCGAATAAGTATGTCAGTTTAAAATTATTTAGTTATTTAGAGTTATTTAGAGCTAAAACGTACCACAGAGATTCGTAGAGAATCTTTCAAAGAATAAAATTAAGTAAGAAAAAAATAATTTTAAACATTTTTTTTTCTTCAAAATTCGCCTATAGTAATAGGAGCATGTTTCTCAATTTAAAAATCATTTTCAATTACCTTTATTTTTTAACTTGAAATAACTTCTGTACATATTTCTTTATTGCGTGAAATTAGAAGTCTGAGAAATTGAACAATTCTGGCCCTACCGTTGTTTAGCGCCAAACAATAGACTATGATAGAACTATGCCTTCAAAATTAATTTATTCTCAACCAAATGAAAAAGTTATTTTGTATTTGTATCGTAATCTTTTCATTTTCAATGTCACTCATAAATGAAGGACTGCAACAGAGAACAAGATAAGCAAGAAAAGCGGAATTTTCAGGAAAACGAAGTAACATTTTGTAAAATCGAAATCACCATTTGAAGATAAAAAGAAACCTTTGGTTCTGAGATGAAGTATTTCTAAATTAGAACAAGAAAATGTGTAATTTACCAAAATCCAGTTTCGAGAAACAGAATGTAGAAGTTTACAATTTCAAAATGACAGGAGCCTAGAACTGCAAAAGGCTCGGTTGCAAAAAAACCATAAAAAGTACAATTTTCAGTATAAATAAAAAGTAAAATATTGCTTCTGAAATGTTGAGTTGCTAAATTGAGAGAAGATCATTTTGATTAGAAAAAGTTAACCGATTACGAGTAAATCATTCAAGCATTTGGAGGTTCAAATTCTATGGGGTTTGAAAATCGTCTTTGGATAAAGACTACAATCAATTTTGTAATTAAAAAAAAAAATAAAACTTGCTCCAGAGATATAGGGGAGTCAAATAGAAATTAAAAAGAGTTCATGCAAAAAAATGAATCCATTACGGGAAAATAAAGATTTTGTGTCGCGGTGGGAATTCGATTGATTCAAGAGATTTTCCTTTGGGAAAAAAGCGTTTTATTGTTGTACTGTTTTAAACAAAATTTAGTAAAACGAATATGGTCAGAAAAAGGTCTTAAAAAAGGTAAGAGGCTGGAGAATTTAAAGAAAATAGGAAGATGGGATACACGTACAGTCAACTATTTGCTTTTGAATCACTAACAGTCTTATTTACCATATTAAAAACGAGATTTCGAACAAGTCCTTTTAACAAAATATGTATCAGATTGTTTCAGAATTTTATATGCAAAAAGCCCAGTCTCGGAAAACTTTTGGTTATCTAGTTCTGCACTGCAATCATTGAAAGGTACATAATGTTTAAAAATTTATAATTATATAAATAAGACTGTTCACAATTTAAAAACTTTAAATACAACCCGTTTCAACATGAAAGCATTACAAATTATATACAGTATGGGTCAAAATAAAATAATAACGAAATTTCAGCTTTACAATTTGAAGGGCCCAAAATTAAAAATAGAATAGTGTCGATAATTGAACAATTGTACAATTCTGAAATTGTTTCATTTTAAATGTAAAGGCTTAATAGCTGAAATTTTTCGAAATGAAAACTTTCCTATTCAAATCATATGAACTTTAAGTGCTAAAAATTAAAGGAGAAATTCATACTCAATAAGTATGGAATTTCAAATATGTAAAACGTTTGGAGTTACAAAATTTTGAATTTGTTATTAGTTATTGTTAGTTTATTGTTATTTTCCTAGGTCGCCGGGTAACACATAATTCTAATTGCTCCAGTGATCACTAATATTTTCAGAAAACTCTATTATCGTCTGAAAATCTATTCGATGACAGCGCCTCTTTCGCTGATTTTACTCACAACAACTGTTAAGAGAGGATAGATACTTGTGCGGGTAGAGAGGCACAGCGGGGTGGGTTAAGATTTTCGCCGACAGCGCCGTCTACATTTATCATGACCTACTAATAATTCTATCCCCACTCCGCCGCCACTTGCCGCATCTAGGTGTATAATATCTTTGACTGGACCGGCGGATCTTGATGGGAGTTCATGCGCGCGAACCGGTAGAGTTTCTGCACCCTTGGCGACTGTGATTTACAAACGCTCATAGTTCTTACAAGGGACTAAATATCCGGGACACGTGTCTTATTATTTTTGAAGTAATATCGATTGATGATAGTCTCATCAAGAAGTCAATGTCCCAGAAAAGGTTTTCCCCTTTGAGAATTGTAGTCTTGACCCACGGTCGATAACGAAGGGCGCCCCGATTCCGCGTATAGAGTGAAGGTAACAGCTAGCCTGGTGGTTGATCACAAATCCAGTTACAAAAACAGACAGGGCATGTCAGTTCTCTCTGCTTTTTGCTCCATTTCACAACGTACTTCGCAAAATTGAAGACACCATCTTCAAGACCTGGCACTTTGGAAGAGCCGTAAATCTCTAGAATTCATATATTATGTCAAAATTGTGAGTGAAAAAATAAATTAGCAAACGATTCGAATCTTTCAATTACTGCCGTCTGCTACCCGCTGGCTTCTATCTTACGCAAAATTCATATTTGTCGAGAAAATAATTATTTCCTCAACAAATTTGTTTATTTTTCAACATTTTATTGATCCGAGGATCTCGCAAAACACCGGATATTCGACAAGTTTTCTTTATTTTGTTCACAAATCCTTCGAAAAAAATATATATGGAATCAGTACCGTACGTATTTAAAAAAAATTCAAATTCGGATTGAACCAGCACCCTTAAATAAGTGAAACTTACTCCGCTTTTTCACATATTTTTTATTATTGTTTAAGAAATGTTATTTTGCATTAAAAACTGAGTAAGAGAGTATTATATACAACAAAAGAGGTGGATAAATTAAAAACTGCGCATTTTATGGATAATTTTTGTTTATTGTTCATTACTTTTAGATATTTTATAACATTTTTAAATATATTAAGAAAAAAAGTATCGAGCCTTTTTTGAAGTAAGTAAAATTCATTTTTGAAATTTTTCTAAATAAAAAATGGTATATTAAAGTTGAGTTCAACAACTTTTAGTTTGAAGTTGTTTGAGGTTCACCATATGACTTAGTACGACCCTGCTTTGAATTTCTTACCCAAGATTTTGTCACCGGGATATAAGTGCTTCAATAGCCATTTTTCTTTCATTGAGAAATAGTGATCAGTTGAGGCACGAGTCTATTGCTCCGATACTTCTTATTCTTAGATTGAGAAAATATATTCTTGAAGTGTATCAGAAATGCTCTTTTCCTCCAACTTCAATCGGTTCGTCTTTACAGCGGAACAAAACTTCCCTTTTTTTTGCTCCAACTTTTTTTCGATCGTACTTTGCCTGGACAATGATAATTATTCTACTCTTGCTCTAGGTGCCTCATATATGCCAGTGGGCACAACATTATAAAAATCCCAAGAACGTCCTTGGGACATTCCTATGACGTCCTATGTCAGGCCAATCAACGTCTCGAAGACGTCCAATGTCCTAAAGATGACCTAAAGACGTCTTAAAGACATGGACGTTCTCGGGACATCTTTCGTACTGACATTAGACGTTTTAAGAGCATCCCTAGGATGACCAAAGGACATGTTATAAAAGATGTCTTTGGGATGTCCCAAAGACGTCTTTAGGACATCCTTAATTTTTTTCCCACTGGGATGCTATACATTATATATCACTATTCGAAAATATCAACGTACACTGAAAAAAAAATTTACATTAAATCAAGTGGGCTAATTAACTTGGCTGATTTTACTTGAAAGAAGCAAGTATTTTCTTTTTACAAGGGACCGATTTTCTTAAATCAAGAAAATAATAGAATCAGGACAACTATTTGAATTAAGAATATATTTACTCTATGCAAAAAATGATTTGAGTTAATTTGTTCCATTATACTTATTTGCATGAAGTTTAGTGAAATATTGAATCCAGAATATTATATTATTATGATAAGTAACTAAAACTCTAAAAAAATGTTTCTTGTTTCTTGAGCTATAATGAGTTAGTTCCCACCCTACGTCAACTCCAAAATCGGCACTATAGAAAAGTTTCACTGTATTTTAACTGAAACAATGTTCATGTTCTTGAGACGAAAACATTAATGTATTCATCGAAGAAATAATTTCTCTTAGAATAATGGTTGAATATTTTCCTTTGAATAACATAGCCACACAAAAAAAAGTGTGCGGATCTGGTAACAAGACACACGCATTCCTATGGATTTTGGGGCGCTGAATTCAAATTCGGTATCAAAAATCACCCATCGCGTCATCTAACTTAACAGAACCTAACGAAATTTTGCTTAACGCAACACAACTTAACTTAAGTGTTCCCGTTGTAACACAATAAAATTCATTTCATTGTACTACAGGTGGTTAAAAATTTAGACGCACATTACTCATTTGAAGAAACTTAGAACTGTAAGTAGAACTGATCCCATTTCAATTAACCTGACAATGTTTGTATCAATTAAAATGTAGAACTGTAACTTAAACATGCAAATGAATAAGAGTTTTATTCAAAAATTTTTTCTCTCTGCTTTTCTTAGTTGTGTTGCGTTAAACAAAATTTCGTTAGGTTCTGTTAAGTTAGATTCATTTGTAGGTTAAGATCGAGTTAACCTATTAAATGTAGCACACATTTAAGACTGAGAACCGTACGCTTACATAGCTACACGTGTGGTTGAATTTCATTCGGCTAGGTTAGGTTAGGTCAGGTTTTGTTAGGATAGGATAAGTTAAACCTCTATGTAGGTTAAGCCGAAGCTGAATGAAACGGTACCGCAAACACAACGGGACAACACAATGAGTTTAATTGTGTTACGTGAAGCTAAGTTAGGTTAGGTTAGGTAAGGTCAGGTTTTTTAGGTTAGGATAGGTTTGACCTTTTTGCAGATTAAGCCCAAGCTGATTCAAACGGTACCGCAAACAAAACGGGACAACACAATCAGTTTAATTGTGTTTCGTGAGGTTAGGTTAGGTTAGGCTAGGTTAGATTTATTTGGTAGGTTAGGCTCGAGTTGACCCGTTCGATGTAGCACACATTTGCTACTGGGAAAATATGCTTCCAGAGCTTTACGTGTAGTTTAATACATTTCTGTTAATTCAGGTTAGATGAGGTCAGGTTCTGTTGGGTAAAGTTATGTTAAATAAGTTGATATCAGACAAGGGTTAATCCTTCAAGGTTGTCGACATGTTTTTAAAGTGAAAATTTGCATCACTGGCATTGTTTTGAAATTTATTTGCCTCAGTGCATGATTTTTCGTCGTTTTTTGAGGTTATGGCTCAACCATGACGTGATGGGTGATTTTTGATACCGAATTTGAATTCAGCGCCCCAAAATCCATTGCACACATACTATGAAAATGAATGTATTGATCTAAATTAATGTACTTCTTACTGCATAAGTATTTTATTAAATATAATAATCGACAAGTTTGCAACTTTGATAAACTATTAGCATTAGGCTGACAAACAAATCAAATCACTCATAAAACTATTTAAAAAAATTATAAGTGTATTTCGTCGGTAAGTTTTTGGTGGTAAGAATTTAAATTTTTTAAATAGATGTGAGAAAAAGTGTTTTTAATTTTTAAATAATTATGCGAGACTCAAAAGTAATTTCATTTCTAAAATTATTAAAAAGGTATAAATATACTGCTCCTATAATTTTGTTCGCTGATTACACAGCCGCACAACAAAAAAGTTTTCTGACCTGGGGGTGAGACCATGTGGATTATGTATTTTTTGGGTCGCTGAAACCGAATCCTTAGTTCATTTCACCCCATCACGTCAGGTTTTCGACATAACCTCAAAAAGCCTTCACAGACATCCAAAAATGAAAAATAAAGCTGACCTAGGTGGCCAGACGATGTTTGTGGTGTGCTTTTTGGATCCTTAAAACCGAATCCAGGGTCTATTTCATCTCATATCTTCAGGTTACTGACATAACCTCTGAAAAACTCATTAATCTAAGCTCTTATTATTTTGAGAGCTATCTTGTAGGTGTAAAATGGACAGGTAGATTCAATAAATTTCAGTCCTCTCCTGTTTTTTGAACTATAACAAGTTCTTTTTTGACCGAATGATCTGTGCAAAGTGTTCCGTTTGCGGACACAGGCGAGACACTGCTGCAGATATAAATGTAGCTTTTATGCAGAAAAGTATCAAACATGTCTCGAAATTATGAGGTTCAATATACTAGGAATAACAATTGAATTGGGATTTGATTATAAAATCGTCCAGGTTATGTCTACAACCTGCAGTGGCGGACTGGGTACCCAGGGGCGCGGCCGGGGATCCAATACTGGGGGCGACTCTTAAAAAAAAGTTCATTGGAGAAAAAGAAAAACTGTTTCTAAGAATTAGAACGTGAACGTATCAGATGTGTGTACAAGTCACCCACAAAAAAGCTCCAAATTCTTCAGTAGTCATTTTTTATGGAAGGCGTTGTTTTTATTTTAAGCTTCGTTTTAATCTATGAAAAAACATTGAAAATAACAAATTAAATTTTTAGAATAACAAAATAGTTAATTTATAGAAGGCAAATTCTTTAAATTATAAAAACAAGACAGTGAAAATATGCAATACACATGCATATAATGAATTGTAATAATATAAATTGATTGCAACGATACATTTTTCAGGGTAGCTGAAAATAAAATTTAGAAATAAGGAAGAAAAATATTAAATTTTTAATTATAAATAAAATTTGTACTTTATTTTTCAATAACTGAACAAGCAATCCCTGGCCGAGGTACAAAAATAAATATTATATACATTTGATATAAAAGTGTTGTACGTAATGTAGAAAAGTTCGCATTTTGGAAAAAATCGAGGGCGAAGCACGAGATACTAATGATGAGAATGTGTTCGTTAAAGCTGAAGAAGCTTTAACGAAAGATAATTCGCAATCACCAAATTACAGTTTTGTCGATGCTTTGTTCTTCAATTTAAGAAAGTTTGTGCACAAATGCAGGGAAGTACAAAGACCGAGCATGCATCGTGAAGTAAATACTTTATCTAGCGCGAAGCGCAAGAAACAAAAGTCGCGCAATCTAGACGCGCTGCAGCTTGAAAGCACTAAAAATGTGCCTGCGCAGATGGCAGATTGTTTTTCGTCTAAGAGTTCAACTAATTGTTAATTTTTTTCCTGTTTCTTATTATTTTTCAAGAATGTAAGACTTGTAACACCATAGACTGCAAGTTTTCAAGTATTTTTGCCGCAAAAATTTAGGCCATGATTTAAATAAGTAATTTATAATAATAACATGAAAAATTACAAAAAATGCTAAAATTATAATACAAGAAGATTTATTAGAGTAAAGTATAGAAAAATACAGTAATATTTTACAATTTCCAAAATAATTAAATATATCCTTTGATCCGAACTCTTGAAATGTAAGTTAATAACGTGTTTTAGAGAAAATTCCGACTAATAAGTTGTCATTTTAATATTAAAATTGAGTTTCAGCTTAACTATTACTAAAATAATTTAATACAGCCGATAATTAGTTTAGATTTTTTAATAAATTAAATGAGTTATCACCTTTAATATTTATAAGCGAAAATGGAGTCATACTTTTTACATAAATGAGTTGATCTGAAAACTCCCTTAAGGTACGTACAGGCGCCATCGAAAGTCAACATATGTTAGAAATCAATATATTAGCGTGCGCCCATAAAAAATGCATTTAGGTGTTCTATCCATTTTTAATAAATGAATATATCTTAAATTACATCGGAAAGAAATGAATTTAAAATTCTGTAATGTAGTTGATTACAAGAATAATATGGATTAAAAGAAATTGGAGGACACTTTTTACTTTACTGGTATTACTTATAGGAGTACACGTGTAAATCGTGGATATTATTGGATATTCTTTTCACTCTTTTCATTGCAATCTAATATGCATTTATTTGCTTAAACAATTTAATCTTTTTGGTGCGCCTTGGCATGGCTTTGGAGGCGCCCCCGTGCCAGTCCGCTACTGACAACCTGACATAATGGGGTAAAACAGACTACAGATATAGTTTCAGCAATACGGGAAACATAAAATGAACAAGGTCAGACCCCCCGGCCAAAACACTTTTTTTTTGGTGCGAGGCTCCGAGACTTTTTGAGGTTATATTGAAAATCTGCCGGTATGGGATGAAATAGACCTTGAAATCGGTTTCAGCGATCCAAAAACCGTATAATGTACATGTTTCGGCACTCAAGCCAGCATCACTTTTCATTCTAGGGTGCCTGTGAAGACTTCTTAAGGTCATGTCGAAAACTTAACGTGATAGGGTAAAATGAACTTCGGATCCAGTTTCAGCGACCCAAAAAACATATAATATACATGGTCCGGCACTCAGGCCAGCAATAATTTTTATTTTTGGGTGTCTGTGAAGACTTTTTGAGGTTATGTCGAAAACCTGACGTGATGGGGTGAAACGAACTAAGGAATCGGTTTCAGCGACCCAAAAAACATATAATCCACATGGTCTCACCCCCAGGTCAGAAAACTTTTTTTTCTTGTGGTTATATTATTTGAATTTATTAATCTACATAAAATTAAGACATTTAGAATTTTTTGAACCCTAAGACATTTTTGTGAATCGGGAAATGACTGGAAATTTTTTTCCTTGATTAAAACGGCCACCCTAAAATTATTTTTGAATAGTGTTCAAGGTAACGAAAAATCATCCGAATTTAAAAATAATGATAAATATTCCCTTGTCTGCGATTTTCTTCATTTTTGGATATGTTGTTAGGGGTGTCCGAAGACACATTTTAGGATCGGTGTCGATGGGCACCTGTAATTTGGGGAATTTTCATGATTTTTGTTCGTTAAGGGTGATGGGTTTTCTACCCTCAAAAGATTTCCTTAACTGCGACTTTTTTAAATTTTTGGATATATTGTAAGGAGTGTCCAAAGAGACATTTAAGGATCGGTGTCGATGGGCCCCGGTAATTTGGGGAATTTTAACGATTTTTGTTTTTTAGTTAAGGGCGACGGTTTTTATAACCTCAAAAGTTTTCCTTGACTGCTTTTTTTTCATTTTTGGATATGTTGTTAGGGGTGTACAAAGACACATTACAGGATCGGTGTCGATGGGCACCTGTAATTCGGGGAATTTTCATGATTTTTGTTCGTTAAGGGTGATGGGCATTCTGCCCTCAAAAGATTTCCTTAATTGCAATTTTTAAAAATTTTTAGATATGTTGTAAGGGGTGTCCAAAGAGACATTTAAGGATCGGTGTCGATGGGCACAGGTAATTTGGAGAATTTTAACGATTTTTTTCGTTAAGGGTGACGGTTTTTCTACCCGCCAAAGTTTTCCTTGGCTGTGATTTTCTTTATTTTTGGATATGTTGTTAGGGGTGTTAAAAGACACAATTCAGGATCGGGGTCGATGGGTACCGGTAATTTGGAGAATTTTAACGATTTTTTTTTCGTTAAGGGTGATGGTTTTCCCACCCTCAAAAGTTTTGCTTGGCTGCGATTTTCTTTATTTTTGGATATGTTGTTAGGAGTGTCCAAAGACACATTTCAGGACCGGTGTCGATGGGCACCGGTAATTTGGGGAATTTTCACGATCTTTGTTCGTTAAGGGTGACGGGTTTTCTACCGTCAAAAGTTTTCCTTGACTGCGATTTTCTTCATTTTTGGATATGTTGTTAGGGGTGTCCAAAGACACCTTTTAGGATCGGGGTAGATGGGCACCGGTAATTTGGGGAATTTTAAAGATTTTTTTCGTTAAGGGTGACGGTTTTTCTACCCTCAGAAGTTTTCCTTGACTGCGATTTTCTTTATTTTTGGATATATTGTTAGGGATGTCCAAAGACACATTTTAGGACCGGTCTCAATGGGTACTCTCAATCAGGATACATGTGAATGAATATTTTGCGTAAGGGTGGGTGGCAGTCCTTGGGGGTAGTTTGGATCAATAAAGATGTTTGCCTTGAGTTAGTTCTAACCCCGGACACCATTTAGACTGGTTTTGCACTGATTTGAATCATAATTAATAAAAAAAAATCATCGTCGCAGAAGTAGCGCAGACTTATCGCAGGATTTCAAGCCACTTGATAATAAGTATATTAATTTACTTGGATGAAGAAACATTTTGTTAGGGTTTTACTTACTTATTATAAGAATATAATATTCTTAATTCAATATTTTATTAAACTTGACGCAAATAAGTATAATGGAACAAATTAACTCAATAGTTTCTTGCTTACAGTAAATATATTCCTGATTCAAATAGTTGTGCTGATTCTATTATTTTCTTGATTCAAGCAAATCGTTCCATTGCAAAAAGAAAATACTAGCTTCTTTCAAGTAAAATCAGCCAAGAAAACTAGCCTACTTGATTTAATGCAAATTTTTTTTCAGTGTACGTATAGGCGCCATCGAAAGTCAACATTTTTAAAAAATTAATATATTAGCGGGCGCCCATAAAAAATGCATTTAGGTGTCCTATATATCTTTAATCAATTAATATATCTTGGATTCCATCATAAATAAATGAATTTAAAATTGCGTAATGTAGTTGATTACAAGAATATTCTTTTCACTTTTACTGTTTCGATATAAATGATTTATTATTCAATTTTAGAATATTTTCTTTAATAGAATCCAAAACATGCATTAGGGAATTCCTTAGGAATAATACGGATGAAAAGAAATTGGAGGACACTTTTTACTTTACTGGTATTACTTATAAGAGTACAAGTGTAAATCGTGGATATTATTGGATATTCTTTTTCAGTCTTTTCATTGCAATCTAACATATATTTATTTTCTTAAACAATATAATCTTTTTTAAGGCGCCTTGGCATGGCGTTGGGGGCGCCAACTAAGGGGGCGCAGCCGTTGAACCCCTGGCGGCACCCCCGTGCCAGTCCGCCATTGACAACCTGACATAATAGGGTGAAAAAGACTACAGATACAGTTTCAGCGACACGGGAAACATAAAATGAACAAGGTAAGACCCCCAGGCCAGAACACTTTTTTTTGGGTGGGAGGCTCCGAGACTTTTTAAGGTTATATTGAAAGCCTGTCAGTATGGGGTGAAATAGACATTGAAATCGACTTCAGCGACCCAAAAAACGTAAATGTACATGGTTCGGCACTCAAGCCAGCATCACTTTTCATTTTATGGTGTCTGTGAAGACTTCTTAAGGTTATGTCGAAAACCTAATGTGATAGGGTAAAATGAACTTCGGATCCAGTTTCAGCGACCCAAACAACATATAATATACATGGTCCGGCACTCAGGCCAGCATTAATTTTTATTTTTGGGTGTCTGTGAAGACTTTTTGAGGTTATATCGAAAACCTGACTTGATGGGGTGAAATGAACTTCGAATTCAGTTTCAGCGATCCAAAAAACATATAATCAACATGCTCTCACCCGCAGGTCAGAAAACTATTTTTTCGTGTGGCTGTCTTATTTGAATTTATTAATCTACTTCAAATTAAACCATTTAGAATTTTTTGAACCGTGAAACTATTTTGTGAATCGGGAAATGACTGGGAATTTTTTTCCTTGATTAGAACGGCCACCCTGAAATAATTTTTGTGTAGTGTAAAAGGTAACAAAAAATCATCCGAATTTAAAATTAATGATAAATATTCCTGCTAAATACAGGAATTTTTTTCAATAAAGAAATATTACTTTTTGGATTTGGCTAGATTGAAATTGATTTTTAAAAATTCAATTAAGTGAACCCTATTCAATTTAAATTAGAGTTGCATGACACAATTGTATTTTGTTTAGACACAATTTTCGTGTTCGATAATAGCAGTTTGAAAATCACAAAAATGGAAAAATTCATGAAAGTTATAAGTAAACCAAATTCGGTTTGAAAATGTAAAATGATCATGTGTTGTTCCAATTTACACTAAATAAGTTTTAGGCAACAGATCTTTGAACTTAAAAAAATTGTAATCTAGTAGAATCCAAATTTTAATTTTTCCTTCATTAAAAACTAATTCCTTTATCAGGTAGGATTTTTTTTCATAATTTTCAATTTTATATTCTTACTTACTATCTTAAATAGTACAAAAAATATCTACTATTTTTACACCTAGACAGTAAATTTCGAACAGTGAACAATTTTTAAAGTTTTAAAAACTTCCCGGCAGAACTAAATTTTTTTTTTAATTTAAAAAAATTCCACTGAGTTTCTTTTACTAAGAGGAAAAATGGATAAATTCAAATTTCAATGCTTGAGCGCCCCCAGTTTACATTAGTACGATGTTGTATGCTTTCAATATTTTTAACTAAAAGCTTGCAGTAATAAATTTTTTTATGTTAATTTTTGTCGAAGGCAAATAGTTGTAAATCTTCCAGTTAATATTCAAATATTTTTAAATGCAAACATCCAACTTTTATAAAGTTCCAAATTTCAATGCAGGAACGCTATAGCATAGGCTATATAGTTTAATTTTTTTTTAATTTACGTAGCTTTTAAACTCTAAAAATTAAAACTTGTAATTCTTTTGTTCAAAATTAAGAGCTTTATATTTAGAAAAATTAAAATTTAGCGCTTTCAAATTGAAACAATAAACATTCTGACCAAAAAATGGAAACTTTGAAGGGTAAATATTTGTTAATTAGATATCTTAAAAATTATAAACTTTAATTTGAAGTCTACATAACTGAAATTTTTTAAAAATTTGTAATGCAATATCATAATTGAAATTGTCGAAATGAAACATTTAAAATTGTCAATTGAATACTGATACATATTCAAAATGTAACTATTTCACTGAATAATGAAGTCAATTGTAAATACTGCGAAATTTAAAAATTCTGAAAAAGTATTGTGCACTGAATATTTTTGAAGCAGCTTCGGAATTTTCCAAGCCCCTTGCCAAATTAATCTATGAAGAAAATAAAACAATTTGCTTAAAAAATCATGCTAGAACTAGGCATTCAAAATTTAATTATTTCAAATTACCTATCTAATGATATTTTAAAATTAATAAACATTACAATTTTAAATTAAAATCAGAGTAATCTTGTTTTATATTTTTATATTATTAATTGGCAATGCAATGCTTCCCGCGTACTATGGCGCACGTATATTGCGGATATTTCAAATAATTAAGTAAAGATTTAATTCGGATATTATAAGTATGTTTATTAATTAAAACTTAATCAAATTAAGTTTTACCAAATAAAATTAACAATATTAAGCTTTTTAGTCAAAGAATTCATTAATAATCATGGAAAATGTCTTGGACTACAAATGGTTAACATTTCGGCAATCACCCATTTACTTACATAATTCTTTTTTATTATGTAAATAATAAAAAATGAATATATGGCAGCATAAAATAAGGTTATAAGGCTTGAAGAATGTTATGAATGAAAATTGTCATTCAATTCATTTTATTTTATAAAAGAACAATTAAAAATTTTCAAATACAAAATTTTTCTAATAAAATTATTGAGAATGTAAGGAGAAAGCAAACAAATATTTTTCATCCGACCACTGTGGGACTTAATCACTTTTAACTTTCAAGTTCTTGCACTAGACGTTTCTTTACAGTAAAGTCTTTTTCCATTATCATCATTTATGATTGAGAAAGTATTAGAATTGTCTAAAATTTGACACCACTGTTTTTCAACAGATCTCCACGTTTTGAGACCCCCAGAATCCGAAAATCAAGTTTTTACCACTGCGTCTGTCTGCCTCTCTGTCCGTCCATCCGTAAACACGATAACTCTCGAAGAAATGGACGAATCAAATCCATCTTTGGCAGACTTTTTGTAGGTCCTTTAAGAAAGGATGAGTTCGGTAACTAGCCATTTTTGATAAAAATTCAAAAAGTGAGCGCATTTTGAAAATTTTTGAGATCACTTTTTTCTGAATTTTAAAATTCTATGTATAGATATTTATAGTATTAAAAATAACAATCAATTTATCCTAATGACTTTTTTTGATAAAAAGAAAATTCTCAAAGTTATAGCATTTTCAAGAATGTTAGATACCACCGAAAATAAACATTTTAAGCCAAAAAACGCACGATATGAAAAAAAGTCAAGAGAAGAAAAACATTGATTTTTTAAAGCCCTATAAGATTATCATAACAAATTTTTGGATCTTCTTGGAAAATCGAAAATTCAAATTTTGATTGCACCAAAAATAATAAAAAATAAAAAATTCCATTTTGTGGCCAAACTATGTAGGATACGAAAAAAGATGAATCAACCAAAATTATTATCCCAAAAAAGATCTACAATTTCGTTAAGAATTACTTCTTGATAGGACGTGTACTTTTTGTTTTATTCGTGAAAAATAACATTGAAAAAAAATGTATAGAAAAACGTCGAAAGTTAGGAGAAAAAAAGATTCAACAAAACCTGCTTACAAATGTCTGTCGGAAATCGAGCGCGCAGAACATCAAGACGCATAAAAATACTGGCATCTAAAAGAGATCTTTTGATAAATTTTTATTCAAGCATTATAAATGCAAAGAATAAATATCTGAGCCCGAAGCGGGCAGATTTTTTCTTCTAATTTCGAAGTATTTTAGATTTGAAATTTTTCAAAGATAAATAAGGTATCGAGCACTTTTTTAAATAGTTAATATGTAAACTAGCGCTCATTTTTTTTTACATATTTTAAATTATTTTTCAGGAATTGTTATTTTAAATTAAAAACTGAGATAAAAAATATTCTAAAAGAATTAAATAAATAGAAAACTGTGCGCTTGACAGAGGTTTTTAAAAATCAGAAAATATTTTTCACTGAGGTTATTAAAGCGTTTTTCAACTAAAAAGTTCTTTATTACATACGAAAAACAGGTTTTTACAAACGTGTCTGTCTGTCTGTATGTTTGTATGTCTGTATGTCTGTATGTCTCTCTGTGTGGGCGATAACTTAAAAAAAATCAATCTATCAGATTGGCCTTTGGTATACTCGTTTAGTGTGCTAAACTGAAGGTCAAGTTCGTTCGCCAGTTATTTTGGATACAAATTCAAAAAGTGGGCACATTTTGAATATTTCTGAGACCACTTTTTTCAAAATTCAAAAATTTTCTTTACGTTTGTTTATAGTATTCAAAAAGTCGAACCATTTGTCCTAATGACTTTTTCATAAAATCAAAATGACCAGAGTTACAGCATTCACAAAATTTAAAAAAAAAACACGAAAATGAACATTTTAAGCTAAATAACGCACGATATGAAACAAAATCTTGAAAAGAACAATGTTTCTTTTTAAATGCCCTACAATATTATCATAACAACTTTTTAAATTTTCTTAAAAAATCAAAAAATTAAATTTTGACAGCATACAAAATAATTAAATATCCAAAAATTAATTTTTTGGCCAAACTGTGCAAAATACGGTAAAAGATGACACAACAAAAATTTGTGCATTTAAAAAAGATATAAAAATTTGTTATTAACCACTTTTTGATAGGATGCGTAGTTTTGGATTTAATCATGAAAAACATCAATAAAAGTAAAAAAAAATCTGCCCTCTGCGTGAACACATCCTTATCACAACTTTTGTCTTTACCCAGGTAGAAATACACCACCGGCCCAGTACTGGCCCAGTACAGCCTGCCGGAGTTCCAGTACTGATTGGCTGTATTATATGATAAGAAATGATTGAATTGTTTTAGAAACCATCCATTCATAATCATACGGCTGCATATCATCCGAATATTATTTATAATGAAACAAATATAATTTTCAAACTATTTGTTTAATTTTAACACCCACTATTTCTATAATCTAAAGATATAACAAAAAGGTATTTAAAAAATAAATAATAATTGACTGCGAGTATTTCGTCAATACATGTTAATGGCACTACTTAGAATGAATACATATTTTACATTTTTAAACATTATTTCAAAACAATATTTCAAAGATTCTCAAATATTCAATCAATATTTTAAATTATTTTTTACACATTTTAAATTGTTGTTTTTGAAAAGTTATTCCATATTTAAATCTTATTAAAAAACGTATGATAAAAGAATTCGATAAATTGAAAACTGTCCGTTACATGAAGATTTTCATATAGCAGAGCATTATTTTCCGTCGATGTTTTTGAAGCAAAAGTCGTTTTTCAGCGTTTTAAATATTTAAAAATAACAAGTATTGAGTCCCTTGTTAAATAACTGAAACTTAATTAGCTTTTTCATATATTTTAAATTATCGTTTAAGAAGTGTTATTTTGCATTAAAAATTGAGTAAGAGAATATTATATAAAAGAGTTGGATAAATTGAAAACTGCGCATTTTATGGAGATGTCTGTACAGCACAAAATCGTTTTAGTTCATGAAGGTTATTAAAGCATTCTTGTACTTGAATTTTTTTATGGTCATTACTTTGAGATATTTTATAACATTTTTAAATATATTAAGAAAAAAATATCAAGCCTTTTTTGAAATAAGTAAAATATAATTCTAAAATATTTCTAAATAAAAAATGGTATATTAAAGTCTCTCGAAAATTTGCAAGCATCATCAGAAAGATGTTTTCTTCAAAGAAACATTGAGTTCAACAACGTTTAGTTTGGAGATGGTTAAGGCTCACCATACAACTTAGAACGGCACTGCCTTGAAATTCTTAGTCGAGATTTTGTCATCGAAATCCAAGTACTTCGTTAGAGAAGTGGTTAGAGCGCGCGGTTAGGACTCACTAGTTTAGTTAGTTTAGGTAGGGTTCGAATCCTCGGCAAGTGCGACTTTTCAAAGCGTTTAGGTGTGCGATTATATGTGTAAGTAACAGTGTGTGCGAATTACATATTTTAATAATTTAAAAAATAGAGATTATTTAACAATAATTTCAAAAACAATTTTGTTTTTCGTTGAGAAATAGTGTTTTGAATTTTCATAAACAAACGCTTAGAATTCAGATTTCTTGTCTAACAGACTCTTTTCAAGTACAAATTTCGTTGAGTTGAGGCACTAGTCTATTTCTCTGCTTAAATACACCTCTATATGAAGTATTACAATAAATTTTTAAATGATAAATTGCGATATTCTATCTAAGAGTACATTTGCTCAGATTACGAAAATGTACGCTTGTTCCAAGCATACGGTAGCAAGTATTTATTTATTTGGAACACAGTAATATTCTATCGTCCCCATTCGTACCTGCGACCGGGACACCCTAAAGACGTCTTTAGAACGTCTTTAAATGTCCCAGGACATTTTCAAACATTGGCGCCAAAGTCCCCGAGTCGTTATAATGACAAATTTAGGACGTCTTAAAAACGTTGTATGTCTGAACTAAAGTTGTCAAAATATTTTTAAGTTAAATTAAAAAAAAATTTAATTAAGTCTCAATTAGATTTTTAAAATATTTCGGAGCATTTGAGCCTTCAAGTTTTGTGTCGGAGAAAAATGTCTAAATATTGAACTTTATATTTCAGGGGAAATTACATGTGTTGTCCTCATGATGGCTTTATGTTGTTTCCATGGTATGAAAGAATTTAAGAAAAAATATTTCCTTTTTCGACTTTTGAAATTATCTGGGACTCATTGTGGAGACTAATTTTGATGTCACATAAAAGAATTCATTAAAAAAAGTTTCTTTTTTCGGCTTTTGAAATAATCTGGGGCACATTTTGGAGTTTGCATTTTGTCTCACTCCCATGCTTAAGCTAAAAATTAGACAAGTTTCAGAGTCAAAATATTTCTAAGTTAAACTTTTAAAAAATCTTAAGAACTAAGTCTCAATTAGCTTTTTAAAATTATTCAGAGCATTTAAGCTTTCACGTTTTATGTCGAAGAAAAAATTATAAATACTGGACTTTATCAGGGGAAACTACATGCGTTATATTCATGATGTCTTCATGATGTCTCCACCTCATGAAAGAATTTATGAAAAAAAGTTTCTTTTTCGGCTTTTGAAATAATCTGAGACACATTGTGGAGGTTGTTTTTTGTTCCACTCACATGCTTAGACTAAAAATCAGAAAAGTTTTAGTCAAAATATTTCAAAGTTCAACTTTTAAAGAATCTTAAAAACTAAGTCTCAATTAGCTTTTGGAAATATTTCAGATCCTTGAAGTTTTAACTTTTTATGTCGGAGAAAAATGTCTAAATATTGGTCTTTATCATTGAGGGAAAATCTCATATGTTGTCCTAATGACGGCTTTATGATGTCTCCATGTCATGAAAGAATTCATAAAAACTGTTTCTTTTTTCGGCTTTTGAAATAATCTGGGACATATTGTGGAGGTTGGTTTTTGTCCCACGTACATGCTTAGACTTAAATTAGGAAAGTTTCAAACAGTCAAAATATTTCTAAGGAAATTTAAAAAAATACTAAAAATTAAGTCTTAAGTAGCTTTTTAAAATATTTCAGAGCATTTAAGCTTTTACTTTTTATGTCGGAAACAAAATTATGAATACTGGACTTATTATTATTACTTATTATTTTTCACAATGGAGGCCTGTATCAGTCTTATAAAAACGACCCAAGTCCACACGGGCAGGAACAGAACGTCTTTTTCGGGTTTTTTGCGACATGTTGATGGTAGTAAGAATAACTAACTGAATCTTCCAGGAACTTGGTATTAAAACTCTTTCAATCAATTCACAACGGAATGTGGACAGTGTCTTTTGCAACTCGATCTGAATATAGTGCATGAAACAAATGAAGATCTGATACATACGACCCGACGTTGTCTGGGTTGTTTTCATTTGTTTTGATTCATTTGTTTTTCATGCAGAATTCATTTGTTCTGATGCAGAAAGGGAGAAAGAAGTTATAAGCGAATTGTGTATGCTCTCGTGATATACAATGCTGCCGGAGATGGCAAGAATAAAGTCGGAACAAAAGAATTTGCAGACTCAAAGTCTGTTCACATTGTTCCAAAAGGACCAGAATTTTCTGTAAAGAGTGTGAATCGTCATTATGTAATTCGTGTTTTAAGAAGAATCTCTTAGAGGATTCATTCTCCAGTGAGAGGCAAGGGGACTCACTCTAATCAAGCAGCCCGAAAGAGACTGAATTCTACCACGTCCAGGTCATCTCTGGGTTATGCTAAGCGTACAATGTCTGAATCGTGAACAGAGACCTCATCAAAGCACAGAATTTTCATGAAACTCGACAGATTTCGAAATTTTATGTCTGCCATATTGGAACCGCTATATGCAATTCTGAAAAACCAATTTGAAATTCGTAATCACTGCCCCGAAAACCCCCGAGAACAGAGTTGTGCGAAAATCATAGAGTTTCCAAAATTTCATGTCCGCCATATTGAATCCACCGAAGGGTATAACTATTTGACATCGGCGAGACAAGTTTTTTCTGGCAGTGCAACTATTCCGATTAAAGTTGATCATAGCTGGGGTCGAGTCCTGATATCCTTTTTGGTCGAAAAAGAATTATGAAAAAAATTCCGATTTTTTGGTACTTTTCTCCAAATTTGGCGCCATATTGGATTTCCTACTGGACCGAACTCAATTGTGACCATGGATTCTTGAAGAGCATACCCAAAACTATAAGAAAACATGGTTTTTGTTTGAAAACTTATCTTTTTCAGTCACGGGAATGCGGTTTGAACATAAGTTAAGAAATTGTAGTTATTGGTCGTTAATGGGATTAACACTAGTTTGTTTGTCAAAAATAGTTGGGAACTTAAAGATTGTCTGAAAAATATTAATGTACCAAAAACTCATTCAATAATTTATAAAGATTTTGAAACGCTTGTCGCTTCCCGATGATCTTCGGGGCGCCCCTGGAGCCACAGCATGCGGGACGGTGGCGATGGTGAGCTGCAAGATGGTCAGGGAGATTTTACTAATCAAACAGCTGGCCAGCAAGAACAACTGCGACAAACGGTAAGCTGTGGAACATCAACTGTGCCTGCTGAAGATGCTTTGCTAGCGTTAGCTCTTTGCAGCCAACCACCTCGACAGAAATACCGTGAGAGATCATTAATTGGGATACCACAATGAAAGAAGAATTGGTGCATCTCTATTACGAAAGTGCGAAGTTTGAAACGAAAATGGAAAAAGATCAAATTTAAGTACGAAATTTGCTGCAAAGCATGCTAATATACAGAAAGTCGCACTAAGAGATCTTATCGCTAAGGTGAAGGACATCAGGACTAATCTACACGTGACAAAACGTGAACGTAGATGTTATGCGCCTCTATTTCTTGGTAGAGAAATGTTAGCAAAGTGTAAGGAGAGAACATCATAGACTCTTCTTACTTAAATACCCAGAGCCAGCTACAAAAATAAATGAGCAGAATCTGTTAGATCAAAAACGCTTAATATCAGGAAACAGACTGCTTTCGACTGTTGAAATAGCTGATATCAAAATCGAAGTGGAACAGCAGCTTCCTGTCGATGAACTCGCCTTGGAAGATTGGGACAAGGAAGACTTAATTAAAGCGGAAGGCATAGGTGCTAGGAATAATGAACATAATGCACCGGATCCATTAGAACCACATCCGGATATTAATAACGATAATGTGGATAGGGAAATCCCAGAAAAACTACAGCACCTTGAAAGGAGTTTTAGTCATGCTTTATTAGAGTTCAGATATGTAGAACCAACATTAAGGCATTCTCTGCCCAAAATGAACATCGCAAATGATCTGCGTGCACTAATAGCACATCTCGACAGCAAGGTTTTACCTACGCATTTGGACGTGCAGCTGTGGCAACCGTTAGAATGTTGGGCCGGAAAACTAGGCCTGCAAATGCAGTTTTTGTCCCAACAAGTTATCGAGATCCCCCATGGAAGATCAGGTTGGATATGGTTATCAGCAAAGTAAGGTGCAAATTGGGTCAATTAACTCAATATGAAAAAGAAAATAGAACCAGAAAGCTGTTAAGGGGGGCAACCCACGTAACACATCAAAAATAAGCGTATATTTCAGGATTTTTTTGGGGATAAAGAATATAACGAATCTTTCCAAAACTTTAATAGTTTATTAAGGCACTTTTGAACTAGCAAATACATTTTTTTAACCATAAATATCCATTAAATTTTGTATTATAAGGGCAGATGTCGAACAAGTTCAGCCGGGAGATGCAAAGCGGCCCGCACTCTAGCTTCTTACAGATTCGTCTGAAATGAAAAAACAAAAAAGTTTCTTTAATTCTATACTCATAGCTTCTATGTGAACCTAAAAAAGTTAAAAAATAATCATTTTTGACAAAATGGCGTCCACTTAAAAAAAATTTGATTTTCACCCAAAAATTTGCATGAAATTGTTTAAAAAATAATTTCTTAACCATTTTTTTCCAGTTCAGAGAGGTTCACATAGAAGACAATCATTTCAACTATATGTGTATGCAAGAAGAACTCAATCGGTCAAATACATTTTGAGTTATCTTCCGGGTAGTTTTGAAAAATATGAAACCGAGAAAAACGCGTTTGAAGATTTACATGTTGAAAAAAGGCATCATCGGCAGGCTAGCTCCAGACGCGCGGGGCGCGTTTTAGGAGTTAAAAAATGCAGCAGCGACTCTGAAATTTTCACAGCATGTTTTTGGGACGACTAGCTTCCATTTGAGCAAAAAATCTATTTTTTTAAGCCGTTACATGGGTCGCCCCCCTTAAACCATGTTATTAAAATCATCCACCCTCGGCACATCGAGTCATAAACACCAGCAATATTGGATGAGATTACAGACTCCCAACGACAGAGACTTGATGTTCTTAGTGCCTTAGTTTCCTTAGTGTTCTTAGTGTTTGGGGCAAAATGAACAGATGCAATTCGGACAATGCGTGGTTCAAACTGGAGGAAGCAAGGGCAAGCAATAGCCCTGAAATGCAACTAACAAACATCACAGCTTTATATGTTTTAGTGGTCTTGAAAAGGGCAAGTAATTGGAAAGCTCCAGGTCGGGACATGGTGCAAAACTTCTGGTACAAATGCCTGACGAGTGTGAATCTTGCGTTGGCAAGGTGTTTTCAAAAGATCATTGAACACCCAGATCTGATGCCAGGCTTTATGCTCCAGGGTACTACGTATATGTTACCAAAAAAACCAGACACTCAAAATCCATCTGACTTTTCACTGATAGCCTGTCTTCCAACAATTTATAAATGTCTTACAGCTTTTATTGCAGATAAGGTAACTTCTCATTGTGACGAGAAAGACATTCTTATAGAAGAACAAAAAGGATGTTGTCAAAACTCCCGAGGCTGTAAAGATACAGTCACTATAGATGCTGTTGCATTGACTTAAGCTCGTAAACATCAAAGGAACATACGTAAGGCATACATTGACTACAAGCAAGCGTTTTCTTCCGTGCCGCATGACTATTTGCTTGAAGTCTTAAAACTTGACAAGCTCTGCCCACGCATTATTGACTTTCTAAGTCATGCGATGAGGCTTTCGGGTACAAGAATCAAGTATTTTGATCATGAACAACCAAGGATAACTAGATCAATATGCTTTCGACTGGTGTATTTTAAAGAGACTCCTTCAGCGCACTATGGTTCTGTTTAGCAATTATTCCATTGAGCAAAACACTAAACAGCATGTCTTATGGGTTCAGAATTCATGATGATGAGGATGGTCATCAAGTGACCCATCTTCCTTAAATGGATGACCTGAAGCTGTGCGCTAGTTCAGCCCAGAAATTGCATTAAGTGATCGATGTCGCAAAGAAGTTTTCCAATTATATCCACATGGACTTCGGACTAGAGAAATCCAGAAAAGTGCATTTAATCATAGGATAATTAGGGATCGCACAGTTAGAGAACGAGTTCGACAATGACATCGAGGCAATGGCTGCAGGCGAATCATATAAATATCTGGGTATTCTTGAATCTAAAGGTATTCAGCATGCGGTAGTGAAGATAAGCCTAACGACTGCCTTCATTACGAGACTCGGATTGATTATGAAGAGTTTTCTAAACTCAGCAAACAAAATCAGGGCATTTGACACATATGACATCCCTTTCCTCACGTACTACTTCGGGCTCATGAAATGGTCGAACATCGATCTTCAAAAGTTTAACAGAATCGTTTGCATCAAGAGGTGATTGTTGTCCCCTCCAACGCTCGTGGCAGCTCGTAATTGTATACCTTCAACATCATTGCAGGAAGTTTCAAGCATCGTATTAAATTAGCTCAATTAATTTAGAACATTCTGATCTTATCAGGCACTTGACTCAGTCCGTGGCTATGATGTATAAGCGGGTTCACCCGAGTAAAAGTTTAAATAATAACTTTAGTAAATTATGACTATCCGCTTGAGTTAGCAAAAGACGTGACTACAGAACGCATTCTTGAGATTTATACTAACAGTAATAAAACTAATATATAAAAAAAAACAAATAGAGTGATACTTACAATAGATTTAATTTAAATGTTGTCTTACCTTACATGCAGGGTCTATCTGAATGGTTAAGGAATTCACTTAAAAAATATAATATCAACGTTTATTTTAAAAACACAAATACTTTAGATAATGATTTGTTAAAGAAGAAAGACAGTGATTCCATTGAAAAGTTATCTAGTGTTATGTATCTAATTAATTGTAAATGTGGCAATAAAGCTTATATAGGTGAAATCGGCCGGAGATTAAAAACCAGAATTTCTTAACACAAAAGAGATTGTGGAGTTTGGGAATTTTAACACAGGTTTATCATAACATTCTTGAAATTTGAATCATTACTTTGACTTTTATTTCAAAAATATTAAAATATTAGCTACAGAAAAAATCACGTATCAGCGAAGTATTATTGAGTTTATTTTTATTTTAAAATTTCATCAGATATCAGTGAAATTACACATTGAAATTATAAATATTATTAAAATTGATCAAAGTATCATAAAATAATGTCACCTTTTTAATAGTTACAAAATTTCTCATTTCAATTTAAACTTATTTTCGCGCTTCCTCATCAGTAATTTCAATGAAACCCCGTCAATTGTTTGTCAACGCTCATTACGTATACCAGGCCTCGCCACTTCAAGCAGGTGCTGGCTGCCACGACAAGTGTATGACTGCCACCAAGTTTTTCTGTCATTTTTTTTCGTTTTTCAGGAAACGAGCGAAGGATTACGGTCACAGTAAATTACATCTCGCCGTCATTAACGCCGGAGGGTCTGAACTTTTGTACTCGAATTTACAATACAATTCATTTCCAATTTCAATTTAATTTTTAATTTACAAAGTGAATCAAATTTGTCTGCAAATTAAACCTCACATTAAAGCTTTAAAAAGGTGGAAAAATTTGGAGAGTTTTAAATTAAAATTCAGAAAGCATAAAGAAATTTAACGGCTGCCAAAATCCCTTCTTCTTTATTTTGAAGAGTGTAAACTTTACTATATAATGACTGTGAAGGGCTAGAAACCGGTCGAACGACAAGATTTATTAGGGCCAGTTTGACCTAGTCTCTTGGCTGCCACTGGCAGTCAATGCAGTCAATAGCTGCCTTCTGGTGAGCCCTGGCGTACACTGTCTTCAGGTATTTCTAAACTGTCAAATTTCTTTCGTCCGATAATTCAGGTAAAAATTTCTTATAATAATATACGAAATTATTTATATTGATTGTTCTCCTCAATAATAATAATTGTACAAATTAAATTATTTAGCTTAAAACCTTTTGAAAAAGGTACCCATTGTATTGAAAAGAAAAAGATTAAGAAAAGAGTTTTTAATCAAATAAATTTTTTTTTTATTATTATTATTATTACACCATTAAGCCATTTCCCTTTCGGGGTAGGCGTGACTCACTCGGCAGGGGAAAGGAGTAGGGTGTGGATGGGATAGAG
>NC_046665.1:24480298-24492326 GCF_010883055.1 Belonocnema kinseyi | reverse complement strand
AACATGAAAAACGGTAAGGCTGCCGGGGTAGACGGTATTAACGCTGAAATGCTTAAACACGGTGGCGAGTGTATACCACATAGAGTTTGCGAATTGATAAATAAATTTTGATTTCAAAAAAATGTTTTTTGGCTCAATTTCATTTTAATTTGTGTGGGTCGTAAGACATAAATAAAAATATATGATTTAACATTTATAAATATAGTCGGTCTAAGAAAGGATTTTCATTTTGTTTTAAATCATTATACAATTTAAACCATGTGTTTGGTATTTAAAAATTTATTTTTGTCTAGAAAATTTTTCTAAAATGTAAACTGTTGAATTTTTGAGTGACATTTTTTCTGTGTTTCCAAAAGCAATGTTTGTATGAGAGATTTTAAAACATCATAAAGTCACAGAAAATTCAAAGGGTAGATTTCAATCAAATTATCATGTAAAAATTGTAAACTTTGAATAATATCACCGATTTCACAATGTATGTCTCTTATGTCTGTGCTTAAAATTTTAACTTTGCCTGTTTTAGATAATATATTAATTCTATTTCTATTTCTATTAGTTTGATGAAAAAAATCTAAGTTCCGAAAATTTATTTATGTATTTCTGGAAATTTCCTGAAACTCTTTTTAAGGTCCTGTAAAATACGTTGAATAAGAAATTTATTGAAATCCCTTGGAATCTTTTAAAATATCCTAAAAAAACTATGGGTTCTATAAATTCCTTCCCAATTGTCCGAAATTCGAAGAATTTTTCCATAAACACATGCAATTAAGAGGGCTGTGTTCATGGGCTTTTGGAGGCATGTCGTCTAGGTGTAATTTCTCCGAAAATATTGTGAAAAATATGACTTATGTGGTATGTCTGGGTTAAGAAAATAACGAGCTATGTCTATGTGTAATCAAAAGTGAAATAATGTTTATTATATTAAATATATGATTGGTCAAAGTTTCCCTACTTTTGAAGGGCAATTTCTCGGCTTGTAATGATCATTTCGAAAATTGTATGCCACAGAAACGTAGATAAAGTCTTTATGATAAGATTAACGTGTATGAAAGAATTATTACTTTTAAATAAATACTAAAAAACATGCATAAACGAAAAGCACTTTCAGGTTAAATTTAAGGAAAGTAACTACCGATCCTAGCGGACGAATGCTAGAGAGAGCGTTAGGCAAGCCCACGCTGTTGTACTCAGTGCAATGCATACCCTTTACCTCACCCCGGAAAGTTGCTGGGCCCGTAAGGTCACTATATCGACGCAAACTGGAATTCACATCCGGCACCATTCTCAAGAAAATCTTCTTAGATTCATTTCTGAATTTTCTCTTTAGGCACCAATGAAATGAACGAAATTTTAAAGTTCCCAAAAAATACGCGCATGAAAAATTGAATGTAATAATTCTTCAAAAGTAGGTTAACTTTGATCAAGCCTATTTTTGATACGATAAACATTATTTCACTTTACATAGCTCGTCATTTTCATAATCCAGGCATACCACATAAGTCACATTTTTTACAATACTTTCGGAGAAATTACGCCTAAACAACATGTCTCGAAAAACATAACAATCCAATCGAAATACATCATTTATAAGTGTGAACAATGTTTTCATATAAAATAGTCGTAAGAAGTGGAAATAAAGTTTGAAATTTTTAAAATGCTCCATATGAATAATCGTCTGATCCAAGCATATCATTAAAATAGTTTCGAAATATACTGAAATGTTGCTTTAGAAATTTTAACACTTTCAAAATATAATATTTGACAAATTTCTTTTTGCGTTCCTCGCTTTCGCAAGCTTAAATATTCACAACTTTCGTTGAGAATTATTTCTCCGGGAAAGGATTCTGCAACTAAGAAATCAGAGTGTGTTGTAAATTTCGTAGGTTGCTACAGCGTCAATAAATTTGGACTTGGCTAAAATTAAGATAGACAATAGTATCGTGCAATCAAGTGAATTGAAAACAATGTACAAATGTGGAAAAAGTAATTCAATTGGGTCGAGTTGAGTGAATTTAGAAGAACTCAAAAGAAATTAAAAGAACTGAATAGGATTTACGATAAATTAATAAGATATCAGGGCGAATTCCAAATGAATTGTACAAAATATTTAAAAATCTCTTCAGATCTTTACAAACAATTCTGTGAAATCCATTAAAATTTTAAAACTCCATAAAATTATGAAAACCCTTGGAAATCTCTTGAAATTGTTTACATATCTTGAAAATGCCATGGATTATTTGAAAATATCATAAAATATTGAAATTATATTTTACGACTGCATGGAAAATGTATGGAAGTACATTGATAGTTGTTAAATCCCTCAAAATCATAGACAGCCTTTAAAAATCTTATTAGATAATGTTAAATATTTTGAAATATTTTAAAACCTCGTACTTCCTGTAAAATCGTTTTATATCTTCAGAAATCCTAGAACATTGACTACCCTAAAGTAACGCAAAATCTTTAAAATTACATAAAAGTAATAAAATTAATAAAAAAAATGCCTTCGAATGTTTTCAAATCACGTAAACTACTTCTAAGTAAAAAGCTGGTGAAAATGTCTTTGAAGTTTATAAAATACCCAAAAATCTTGAGAATTTCTTCAAATTATTGTAATCTCTTTCAAAGTTCTCAGAGTCTTTATAAATTTATAAATTTTAAACAAATCTTTAAACCCACCAGCTATTAATATCAGTAAGACTTCAAGATAATTCAAAAATAGGTATAGAAGTGAAATGGATTGTGATTAACCCATGAATTAATGTATTGCATAAAAAGTGACCAACGTTATTTTTTACATCATCCTTATGTAATATATATTGTTTCTTTTTGACGTCAACTTTGTTTTACAGCTACTGTTGCAACTGATAATCAGCTCGTTCCCCTGACGCACGCCAATTTATGTCCGATTGAATAATTAAATATGGTAATTTCAAACTGCACATTTTATTTGTTAAAATGTACTAAGGACATTTTTGGAGTTACATTTTTCGAACCACCCTATTATGTATACAATCCATTATTCAGATTTTAGTATAAATAAATTAGATACATTTTAAACAATTCGCCAGCCTAACGCAGCAATGTTTAACAAATATAATGTTAATTACAACAAATGTCGCCTTGTGATGATTATTTCTAAAATTTAGAAAATTAATAGGCTAGATCCTTTATGAAAAACGTACGGAAACGTCCGCCGACGGATTGCCAGTATAGAACCAGTACAAGGCAGCATTGTGAAGCGTTACCAGCCAGTACTGGCCGCGTATAGATGCCCAGTACTGCGACTCCAGCAATCTGTACTAGGTCAGCACTGCGCCATTGGTGTATTTCCATTGGTGTATGTGGTATGCTGATTCTGGGCCAAGCATCGGCGGAGGATCAGCAAATATAAATAGCCAATATAGGCTGCCAGCACTGGCTCAACACTGGGCCGATCAAAAAGCCGATATTGGCCCAATAACTTTAGCCGACCTTTGGCTGCCAAAATTGGACCAACACTGGACCGTGTATTCAGCTCCAGCTATTCGCACTTGAGCTTTTGGGCGTGCTTATCATATTTCTGTCTCTCTCGCACACTCAACTCAGAGTTCCCACTCTAGTACACAGCCCTCTTAAACATCCCTCGACATAAATTTTTGAACCAAAAAAAGAAATTGGCGAAAACAGCTAAATTTTTAACCTTGCTATTCAATTATCAACCGAATAGTTGAATCTTTAACCAAAATGTACGAGTTTTTAACAAAACATATAGATTTTTAATTAAATAGTTATATTTTCATAAAATTTCATAAATCTTCTACAAAAAGTTGAATCTTTACATCAACAAGGATCCATGTTTAACCTTAAATGGAGCAGTTGAATTTTCATTAAAAATATAATTTTTAATTTCTGGAAACGAATTTTTTATAAAGCAATTACATTTTCAACAAAAAAATTTTCAATCAAGCAGTTGAACTTTCAACGAATTTCATACATATTTTACTAAATAGAATAATTTTTCTTAAGAAGTGATTTTTCAGTTGTAAAAATGAATTTTCCACAAAACCAATTTAATTTTTATACTAATTAGTCGAGTTTTCTTTCCATTTTTCTTTCTTTTTTACTAAAAGTATGAACTTTCCACCTAATAGACGAATTCTCGACAAGAAAGGATAACTTTTTAATACAAAATATCAACATTGAATCTAAAAATGAACTTTTAATAAATCATTAACTTTTAACCAAGTAGTTGGACTTTTGACCAAAAAGATGACATTTTGATCAAAATTTTGGATTAAAAAAAACAACTGAATTTTCAAGAAGCAAAAAATATATGAATTTTTCAACAAACAGTAACATTTTCAGCCAAAAGATTGAATTTTCTACCAAAAAGATAAGTATTCTACCAAAAAAAGGCGAATTTGAAACAAAATTTGTTAAATTTTGAAGCCAGAAAGGAGCGTCTTCTAACAAAACAGTTAAATTTTCAACCCGAGAGTATGACTTTTGTTTAAAATGTTTATTTTCTACTAAATAGTTAAATTTTCAAACAAGTAGACAAATTTTTTTATCAAAATCGCTCAATTTGCAAACAAGCACATGACGCACATTGGGAGGAAATTCACTTTTTTCGTTCAAAAATGTCCAGAGCCTTCAATTTTGGTCCGATTAAAAATTTTTTTTTAATTAAAGTTTATTCAATTCTGAAGAGCTTGACGTGCTGAACTTTGGTCTCCTCTACTTGTTTATTAATAATTTTTTCACTCAAAGTATGGAAAAACTGAAATTTTTTACATAACCATTTTTTACGCTTTAATAACTGATTAGATCAACTTTATATTGTCTTAAATGAATGTTTAGGAACTCATAGAATACAAATAATTTGCTCATTAGTCCATTTATTTGTTATAAACAAATTTTATGAACAAATTAGCAAATAGTCTTATTATCGGAAATGTTTTAAGCTATTGGATGAATGACTGCTTGTCACAAAAATATTATAAAAGTTAACAATAACAATTGTTATAAATAATTCTTGTCATAAAATATTCAAATTTAAGGTTTTATCAAATTTTAATTTTCTTTAATCGCTAGAATGGCTACTGATATTCCTGAAAAATGTATCTTATATAATATTTAGTCGAATGTAACAACTTAAATGTTTATAAACAGTTTAGATAAAGAAATTCCAAATTTTGGCAGTTTCAATTAGAAAAAGTCGGGGTTTCAATCACAATAGATTGAGAATGAATCATAACACTACATGCTAAGATTCACTTAATATAAAATCTTTTGACAACAACTCACCGACTTGATAGGCAAACGCCTTAGTTTGCAGAGATTCATATCAGAAAACGGGATTGGCAATGAATTCAGAAAAACAAGTAGTTTTTTATAAATTTCAGAATTTTGAAATATTTCTTCCTTCGTAACTGATACACGGATCCGAGCTCACTAACAGTTTGTGTGCTAAATCAGTGTTAGTAGCAACACGAGAAAACTTGCGTGAATTAAACTTTCGAATATTTCTGTCGTCTTTATTCCGAGCTTCATCTGCTTCTTCGGAAAACTGTGCAATTGGCAATGGAAAATGTTTCATAACATCAGCTTCATGCAATAACATCTTACGGACAGTTACAGGCATGTAGTACCAAGGGCATAAACGTACGTACAGTTTTGCGGTTTCCATAGTATATATTTCAAATGTTTCCAAGTCAGTTGGCTCTGTACTTGTTAATTTATGCAGAATGTACGCAAATCTTTTCACTAACTGCAAGTCTATCTCTTTAATTACTGCTTTTATTTCAGGGTCTGCAAAAAAAATTTTTGCGGTATTCCGGTCATTGGATGTGCCTGAGCCTTGTTTTACTGCATCTATTACCAATCCTGTCTTCTGATGAAAAGTTTTGCAAATTCGAGTCTTCGCCTTCTTTTGCAAATCTTTATATATATCCGTATCTAATCGCCATTTCTTAAAATCGAGTCGATAGGCTATATGTCAAAGATTTTCCATAAAGTGAATCCTAGCATGTAGTGTTGACAATCCATAATCATCTTTGCCTTTGACTCTATTTAAGTTATTCATCTCTTTAGGTGTAGCTTGACAAATGTAGCAAGTCATAGATGATAAAGTTCCAGAAAGAGCCTGGCAAACTTTTTGGTCGAGCATCGTCAACATCATATCAGTTTTTATCAGAAAAGTGCCGGAATCGTTCTTTATTATTGTGGGCTTCATTTTATCGATTTCTTTTTGAAGTGATGATATTACTGAATTTGTTTTTTCTGGGGTTTCTTTTGCGAATTCATATAGTGTTGGCCAGCAATATGATGTTGACGATGGATTAGGATTTTGCCATACTACAGAATTGACCAAATTCTCTAAGTGAAGTCGCATTGGTACCATTGAAACCGTGAAGATACTATTATCCACCATATCTGGATCATGTTCCTTTGTTTGCACGTGCTTTGGCTTGAAGAACAATCACAACAGTATTTCAGAATTAACTTCAAGTTATGAGGTTTCCTTATATCCGTAAATGGAAGAGAAATATCACGATGTTTAAAAATCCGAGATATCGTATGATCTAATAAAGATTTTACACCGATTGTAAAACCCTTTTCCGCTACCTTAATCGAATCTGGATAACATTCTTCTTTATCTTTTGCCAAATTGTCGTATGCTGAGTAAATGTCAGCATTTCTCTTTTTTGCCTGCATATGGATCATGTGATACTGACTTTTAGACAAATCAGCTTTCTCTATTAACGCCAAAGCTTCTTTTGATGTGTAACGAATCGGGAAATCATTCATATTTTCATTTTCATATCGATTTCGGAGTGAATGATGGTAATAGATCGAATTGTTTCGGAACGAATTACTATTCAAATTTTTTACCAGGTAAGATAAAGAGATAAAAGTATACCAGAAGATAACAAAAAGCATCAAAAGATATTTTATTTTATATATGTCATATAACTTTATTTCTTATATTATACTATTTATTTGTCATATCTTATCATTATCCTTTACCTATTTTTTAATCATTTTTTTTGCATCTTTTATCCTGCCTTACCTTCATTGTTAAAAGGGGCTAGAGGGACAACCCTGAATAATTAATATTATTTTGAATAAAATTGTTACTTCTTTGATTTAAATAAACCTAAATTCTTGATTCAAGTATGGAAAAATTATTGATTCAAATGTGTCGCGAATCAGTCAAAAAAACGGACTCTTTGAATCGAATATATATTTCTTTGAACGACTAATCACATTTCAATGAATCTGGACCTTTTTAATTAAGGAAATAATTTTCTTGAATATAAGGAATATGTATTTCAATCAAGAAAATACAGCCAAAGAATTCATTTTTTTAGATCAGCAAAAGATATATGCCTAGTTTAAATAAAAATTACTTCGGTTAAAGAATATTTTCTCGATGCTAAGAAATAGGATTCAAGCAAATGAATTTACTTGGTGCTAAGAATTATTTTTTTTAGTGTAGGAAATTATTCTTCTCGTTTGAAAATTCATCTATTTTTATTAAAAATGCATTTCTCTGCACGGTAAAAAAATTGAGCTGTGACAGGGATATTATTCCTTATTATAGCCAAACATTTAGCTGAAAACGAACGAAGGAATTTAGAAAGATCCCTGGATCAGCGAAAATGAATATCCTTGACCATTTTCCATATACCACGAATATCTAATAGTCAAACCCCTGATAAGCATAGCTATAATAGGGATTTTAAGACAGTTGAGATTTACTTTGGACAATTAAACGCTTTTTACCACTTAAAATGTGCGAGATTGTTAATATTAAATGGAGTTTATGATGCAGTAATAATAATTTACATTTGTTTCGATTGTAGGCGATAACTATATTGAAATATCAAGAAACGCGATAAAAACAACAAACTTGACCTCCAAATGCATTACACGGATTTCAGGGAAATTCATTTTCGCGATACCAGACGAAAAATTGGCTACTGTAAGTTAATATATTTCTATAACAACTAAATTTGTTTCTAATCTTAAGATAATACAATTATACATAATCTGTCGAAAATAATAAACTTTCGAACCTAGCAATTTTGTCTAAATATTGGCTCTCACGAGGCCGCAGCCAGATTTCCTAGCTGGAAGAATCTAGGCTTTCCCTCTGCTGGCCCTCGACAGGTTTTTGTCGTGTGCTACTTGTGTTGCATAATTTATATACTCACTTTTTAGCACTATATTTTTAAATTAAACTAGATAAAAAGCTTTATTTATAAAGATATATTAAAAAACTAATTTCTATCAATTAAATTTTTTCTTGCGGGGACCTTGTAAAGTCCTCGACAGATAAAACGGGTAACACAGCTGTGAGTGCAAAAAAGTACATTAATGTTCTTATGCTTAATTATACTTAAATTTAAAAAAGAAAAAATCGAAAAAATTACCGAGATGCAAATTTTGAAAAATTTCATTTTTTTTCTGAAAAAATTATAAAAATTTGGTGTCTTAAAAATTTGAAAGAATTTTTCTTAAAGATTGATTTAATTTGAAATCACGTGAGTACATTTAAAAATCATATATAACAAATCGAGCATCAAAAACCTTTTTTCGTAATTTCTAAAGTATCGGATGAATGCCGTCAAGCATTTATGATACCGAACTCAGCGTAGCATTGTAGCTATGGGGATTAGGCGTTCGACTCATACGCCTGCGGTGCGTACGTTCGATTCCTGGCGTTTGCGGATATTTTAATAAACTGCGTTTGTCTTTAGTAATTAGTAATAAGTCTTCCATAGTCAAATTTAACAATAAGTTTAGTTTTAGAATAACGTGCGGAGTATAGTTAATAATCGAATGTCAATAAAAATACGACAAAACGGAGGAGTGTTTGTCAGAGGCTACAGAAAGGTGTAAAATCTTTAGATTAAACTTCTGCAAACAAAATGTATTTTTCAATTTGATTAATATTTTCCTTCTTTGAATCAAAAATTTCTGGTAATAGATTATGGCAATGTTCTGGTTAAACTTTAATACTACTGCCACCATAGCATCATCATACTTCAGAATTTAAAGCATGATCAATTTTTTAATAATTTAATAATATTTAATTTGAATCAACAAAATAAGAAACAATATCATATGCTTTTGAATAATAGTGTGTGAGGGACTATCTAGATTCTATAAAGACCCTATTAATAGGCCCTTATTGGGTTGCCTACTGATGACCTCGCTTTTTGAGCGTGACGCTTTCGCTTGCGCCCTCGATCGATTGCCACTTTAGGGCTTCGATAGAAAATAGGAAATTAAGACAGGGCCTCTTAAGAACCAAGTTATAATTTCTACCCGGGTTATTTGATAGAAAATTAATTTATGTGTTTTAGTTTATGGTTTTTTTTTTAATTCAAAGAATTTTTAAATATAATTTTTTTAATTTAATTTAAGATATTAAAAATTGAAAAATAATTCATTTTAAAAGTTGATTCTGAATCCGTTCAAAATAAAATAAAATATTATTTCAGTCTAAAAAAATTTTATTTTTAACTATTCAATTTGAAGTTTTTTGAGTAAAAAATGAAAATTTCGTTAATTATTAGCAATATTTGACCGTTCATTAAAAAAAATCCATTATAATAAACAACTATTAAAAACTATACAAATTTGAACAGAATGGTTCGAAATAGAAAGCCTTGAATTGTTAAAATTTTAATGAGCTAAAGATTTAAAAAGAATAACAAAAATGATTGTGATTGTTAAGAAAATTGAAAATGATTTTTTATTTTGAAAAATTAATTTTTAGTGAGTATTTGGAAATAATTTAAAAATTAAAAAAAAAGAATCAGGACGATTTTAAGGCAACTTTTTTATTTTGCAGTTTTTTTAATGTTAGGAAAAAAATCTAATTAACAAAATATATCAATTTTCAACCCAAAAGTTTACTTTCTAACAAAATAAATTATTTTCTATCAAATAATTGGTGTTTTAACTAACACAATGTACAGGATAAAGTTTCTACCAAAAATGGAATAGTTCAATTTCCACAACATTGTCAAAATCTCGTTTGGATAAAAACTCAATTATTTGGTTAAGAAATTAATTATTTCTTATTAAGGATTCATAATTATAGTTGAAAATTCAACTATTTGCCTTCAAATTAACTTTTTTGTTAAAAATGTTACTGTTTTGTAAAAAAATGCATCTTTTAGGCGTTAAAAGTCAACAGTTTGATAGAAAGTTAAACTATTACGTCCAAAATAAAAATTTTGGTTGAAAAATCATATTTTTGGGTTAAAGATTAAGCTTTTTTGTAGATAATACTCTTTTTGCCTTTAAAATTAAATAATTTCGTTAAAAGTTCATGTATTTTGTTGGAAATTAACCTTGTTTGGTAGAAATTTAATCTTTTTGGTTGAAAATGTATCATTTTTGGTCATAAATGCAATTGTTTGGTTGAAATATCAACTGTACATCTTCTTGAGTTTAAAAGTCGATTATTTCACTAAGAGTTGAACTACTTTGTAAAAAAATACGCTTTTTTTAACAACGTTTTATAATTATGGTTGAAAATATAACTATTTGATTAAAGGTTTAACTCTTTGATTGAAAATTCATATTTTTCGCTTACAAAATTCATCTTTTGTAGATAATTCGTCTTTTTGACTTTAAAATTAAATAATTTCGTTGAAAATTCATGTATTTCGTTTAAAATTTGTCTTTTTTCGTAGATCATTCATTTTCTTGGTCGAAAATTCATCTTATTGGTTGACAATTTAACAACTTAGTTGAAAATCCATTTTTACTGTTAAAAATTATTTTTCTTTTTCTGAAAATGTAACTATTCTTGGATTGATTAAAAATTAATCGTTTTTATGTGGAAATTGAACTATTTCCTTTTTGGTTGAAACTTTATCCTGTACATTGTATTAGTTAAAACGCCAATTATTTGATAGAAAATTAATTTACTTTGTTAAAAAGTAAACTTTTGGGTTGAAAATGTATATATTTTGTTAATTAGATTTTTTCCTAAAACTAAAAAAACTGCACAATAAAACAGTTTCCTTAAAATCGTCCTGATTCATTTTGTAATAATCTTTAAAATCTTTTCAAATACTCACTTAAAATTAAATTTTCAAAATAAAAAATAATTTTCAATTTTCTTAGCAATCGCAATTATTTTTGTTATTCTTTTTAAATATTTTACAATTCTCAAAAAGCTTAATTTTTTTTAATCTGCAAAAATCCACATCGTATTTGAAATTTTTGAAATAATTTCAAGTTTTAAATTAATTTTGAATATTTTTTTGAATTAAAATTGTAGCGTTCAAAGCCAAAATTTAGCTCATTGAAATTTTAACAATTTAAGGCTTTCTATTTCGAACCACTCTGTTCAAATTTGTATAGTCTTTAATATTTGTTTATTATAATGGATTGTTTTAAATGAACGGTCAAATATTGCTAATAATTCACGAAATTTTCTTTTTTTACTCAAAAAATTACAAATTGAATGGGTTAAAAATAAAATTTTTTAGACTGAAATAATATTTGAAGTCATAATTGAAAATAATTATAAAAACTAATATCTATTAATTCTTTAATTTTGAATGGATTCAGAACCATCATGTAAAATCAATTATTTTTTAATTCTTAACACCTTAAATTCAATTAAAAAAATTTTATATAAAAATTCTTTCAATTAAAAAAAATCATAATCGAAAACAAATAAATAAATTTTCTATCCAATAATTGGTGTTTTAACTAATACAATGTACAGGATAAAATTTGAACCAAAAATGGTTAATGCATTTTAAAATGGATAATGTATTTACCTCGCGCTCCGCGCTCGGTCTTTGCATTACTCTCCACATTTGTGCACAGACGACAATGCGAAATTTTTTACATTGTATGTTAAAAACTATTATATAAAATTCCTATTACAATTTCTTTTTGTGCGTACCTTGGTTTGGCACTGCTTGTTCAGATATTGCAAAATAATGTTCACATTTTATTTTTCCTAATCCTAATAGGACCCTGTTGTGGTTGTTTAATCCTTTTCCCT
>NC_046665.1:24478711-24480198 GCF_010883055.1 Belonocnema kinseyi | reverse complement strand
GCGAGCATTTCTCAATCGCATGCCTCCAAGAATAGCTCAAATTCATTCTGTTACATTTGCAGTAAATATGAAGTGAGCAGTTTGCGAAAATCAATCGACGAGAAAGTGAAAACTCTTTACGAAAAGTGTTTTGACCGTAAACTGCTGCACCAAGAAACAAAATGGGTTCCTCACGTCATTTGTTGAAAGTTTAACTCTTTGATTGAAAAATCATATTTTTCGCTTAAAAAAATCAAATTTTGTAGATAATTTGTCTTTTTGACTTTAAAATTAAATAATTTCGTTGAAAATTCATGTATTTTGTTTTAAATTGGTCTTTTTTTAGAGATCATTAATTTTCTTGGTCGAAAATTCATCTTATTGGTTGACAATTTAACAACTTTGTTGAAAATTCATTTTTCCTGTTAAAAATTATGTATCTTTATCTGAAAATGTAAGTATAATAGGATTGATTAAAAATAATCGTATATATCGGTTAAGTTGAAAAATCGTTTTTACATTCCCAGTGGGCACAAGCGTTAAAGAACATCTTTAGAACGGCTTTAAAATGTCCTAAGTCAGTCCATATAACGTTCCATAAACATAAAATGTTCCAGAGACGTTTTAAAGACGTATTTCGAATATAAAAAGTTTTTAGAACATTATTTGGTCTGACTTAGGACAGTTTCTAAAACGTTTAAATGACGTCTTTTGACTTGTATGTCCAAGAAACGATATTAGGACGTTCCAATTTCGTTATAAAATTTTGTGCCCACTGGGTTCTCATTGCTGAGAATGTAATGTAATCGTCCACATTTTCAAACTCTGGTTTTTAACGGATCTTTACGTTTCGGCACTCACTGAATCCGATAACCATAAAATTTCATCGGTGACTGTCTGGCTGTATGTCTGCATGTATGGTTATCTGAATGTTGTAGCCACGCTAACTTTTGAAGAATTTGTCCAATCGAGTCCGCATTTGATACACTTCTGAAGGTGCCCAGAATAAAGGCTAAGTCCGTTAATCAAACATTTCGAACCAAAATTAAACAATTGAGAGCTTTTGCAAAAATTTTGAAATTTTTGTTGTTGAAATTTTATAAATTGTTGTCAAGGTTTCTTATAGATGGGTAAAAGCCTTGCAAATTATCTAAATAACATTTTTTGTTTTGATGAAAATTAGAAAAGTTATATAATTTTCAAAATTTTGAAAATCTTCAAAAAATAGACAAAATTATTTTTTTCAAAGATCCACAAATTTTCACTAGATATCAAATATATTTTAAAACTGTTTTAGCCGAATTTTTTGATAACCCCACATTTTTAAAAATTAGAGCTTTTATAATCTAACAGTAGAGCGCGAAGCGCGATTATGGCAATGAGAATGTAATCGTCAAGACCGTAGGTGCTTTGAGAACCTTCTTTAATTTCAAATAAAAGAAAAAGGTTCAGCTTTACTTTATGATTGTAGTTTATGAGGGGTTAGAATTACAGTATTTGATATAATT
>NC_046665.1:24474064-24478611 GCF_010883055.1 Belonocnema kinseyi | reverse complement strand
TAAATATTTGCGATCGTGGTGAAAGAATAATTCTGCTAGGAGATATGAATGGATGGGTAGGCATCCAAAATCAGGATACGGAAAAAGTATTAGGTAATTTTGATTATCCAAGAACAAACTATAACGGAGATAAATTAGTTGGCATGTGTCAAAACTTGTCAAGTGGGCCACTTTTTTATGGGTTATGATTTTTCTTCGGGAATGCATGATAAGTTAGAGTTTTACATAAATAAAATAAATAAATAAAAGATCAATAAAAATCCCTTTTATTACAAGTTCCGTTAAGTTATACCAGAAAAAAAGGTCGTCCCGGTTCAACTTTCAGAACCGAGCCCTTCCAACTGAGATTTTTTTTGTGTGGGGTCATAGGTTTTATCTCAGTTTCTCGTCAAAAAAAAAATTGGTGGATCTTCAAAAAGGTCGAGCGATCCTTGGTCATTCTGCACCTGTGGAGTGTAGATGCTCCTGCTATATAGGATCCTATGTAGGAATTTTCAGTAGGGACCCAAGAATATTAACTTGATACTTTGCCTAGTCCTAGTGGTTCCTTTTAGAATTTAGACCCCAGTTCAGGGCTCGCCACTACAAGCAGGTGTTGGCTGTCACGACAAGTATATGACTGCCACCAAGTTTTTCTGTCATTTTTTTCTTCGTTTTCCAGGAATCGAGCGAAGGTTTACGGTCATGGTAAATTACGTCTCGCCGTCATTCACGCCGGGGGGTCTAAACTTTTGTACTCGAATTTACAATACAATTCATTTCCAATTTCAATTTCATTTTTAATTTACAAAGTGAATCAAATTTGTGTGCAAATTAAACCTCAAATTAAAGCTTAAAAAGGTGGAAAAATGTGGAGAGTTTTGAATTAAAATTCAGAAAGAATAAAGAAAAATGACGGCCACCAAAATCCCTTCTTCTTTATTTTGAAGAGTGTAAACTCTACTCTATAATGACCGTGAAGGGCTAGGAACCAATCGAACGAGAAGATTTATTAGGGCCAGTTTGACCTGGTCTCTTGGCTACCTTCTGGTGAGCCCTGCCCTTGTTGAACGCACTAAAAGGATTTTTGTTACAGAATAATATAAATTAAGTTATTAATAATTTTGACTTTTTAACACTTTTTTGTTTAAATTCTCGAAAAATATTGATTTTGTGAAAAAGCGTTATTTAAAGAGTTGTAGATCTCATAAAAATACGTATTTTTTATATTTTTTCTTTTTCTATCAAATTAATATTTCTCGAGAAAAATTACAAAAATGAATTTTCAGGTTTTGTGTTCTAAAAAAGTTTCAAAACTTCCAATATTAGTGTCCAAAAAAGTTTTAAAGAATAAACCTTTATGATTGAAAATTATTCAAAACAAACACTAGGATGCGTGGTTTTTTGAGGACAGTGAAAAAGGGGTCGGCATAAGTATCGGAAAGAGGTGTATTTCACATACACTCGCACCAACCCCCTTTTCCAGTGTCAAAAAAAGCGCATCCTAGTGGTGGTCTTAAATATTTGTCAATGATACAAGTCAATTCTTTAAATCTTTTATGGGTACTAATATCGTATGTTGAAACAATTTTTCCTAACAGAAATTTTGAAAATTCTTTTTTGTCATTTTGTGTGCCAAATTTTAATTTTAGAAAAAAGTGTGAACATAATAAATATGTGTGTTCGACGAAATCTACCATTTTTGGGAATAACATGTTTTCCAAAATCAATATTTATCGAGATTTTGAGAAAAAAAACGAATTAAAAAAAGTCAAAATCATTAATAATTTAATTTATATTGATATGCGCCAAAAGTACTTTTAGCGCGTTTAACAGTTTTGTTTTAAACTATCTGATAAAAATTCTAGAAGTGTTGTTCCTTGACTGTGCTTCAAAACTTCCATTGATTTTTCTATTTTTTCAATGGAAATTTATTACCCCTTCATAGAAAGTATATGAGACTTTGTAAAAATAATGGCCCGTCCAAAAGTGCAGTACCAATATAGAAAATTTTCCAAGACCTTTTTTCCCTGTATGAGGTTGATCAAATTCCCTAATCTCATAATTTTCTTTTACCTTTTACAACAGGAAAAAGTCTCCTTTCCGCTGCCCCGAAGACCCCTGTTCGATTCCTGCCAGCGTTGCTATTTCTTATAACGTTTTTTTCATCAGCTTAGAATGTAATTATATTACAATCTTAAATATTATAATGTTATGTATACTTAATTCTCAATCTTATGTGTTCCCACCTGAAATTATTTTTTTTTGTCGGATTGAAACTTGACGAAATTATACTCCTGGTGGACCTATATTGGTTGACGAAATCAAAGGTCCATTTATCCATCGTTTGTCAACATACAGGAGCCTGAAGTTTTCACTTTTTCAGGTGCTTTGTCACCTTCACGTTAGTGTAATTTCTTTTAGGACTATCCGATTGCCCTTTTATTATAGTGTTATTGAATGCTCTTTATGACCATTTTTTTTTTCATTGTAATTTTTTGTTTTTACAAATGAAAATAATAAATGAATAGTTAAGAAAAAGGATATTTAAAATTTGTTTTTCTTTTTCAAAAAATAACATTTTTCACACTATTTAAAATCATGCAGAATAAAAGTGGTCTGGAAATAATGTAATGGTCAAATTGAGATTTACACTCAAGGGGACCGCACATTTAACTTAAGTTGAATGTGGTCCCCTCGAGTGTAAAAATCTCAAATTAACCATGAAATTATTTCCAGTCCACTTTTTCTTCTACATGTCTTCGAAGAGCGTGAAAAAAAGTATTTTTTAAAAAAGATACAAATGTAAGTCTGGTTTTGTTAAAAAATTCCAGGTACAATTGCAGAATAGGGGCGTTACCTGTTTTTTGGCTGGAAAACCAGTTTTTTTCGGCAACAAACTTTTAGAATATTTAATTGAACGATAAATGAAGGGATTTGACCAGGCAGAAGTTTAATATTATTGTAATTTTTTTTACTACGATGTCTTAAATATGAGTATCTCACGATATCGGAATTATCATATTTAACTCGCCGTTTAAGTGCTTTTAAACATCCAAACGGCCAGAAACACCCATTTGACAGGTCACAAAAATAATTTGGTCAATACCCTATCATTTTCCAACGTTTCGTGGGGACGGTAAGGCACCTCTATGACTAGTAAAAAAAGAAATGTTGGTCACATCACTATCCATTTCCAACTCCTCGTTAAATATGATCATTACGATATATCGTGGCAGACCCATATTTGAGACATCATAATAACAAAAGTAACAATAATTTTTTATTTTTGCCTTATCAAGTTGCTTCATTTATCGTTGAAATTAAAGATTCTAATAGTTTGTTGCCAAATAACATTTTTACCAGCCAAAACAGAGGTAATAGGTGATGCCCCTATTCTGTAATCTAACCAAAATCCATTTTAATTTTGATCTTCAAACAAGAAAAGTAACGTGAACGTAAAAAAGCTCATGAAAAAGTGAAAACTTCAGGTCCCTAGATATTGACAACCGGTTAATACATGGACCTATGGTTTGGTGAATTAATGTAGGTCCACTAGGAGTACCAGGACTATAATTTGTCAAGTTTCAACCCGATAAAAAAAAAGAAAAGAACAATAATTTTAGGTAGGTACACTTGAGGTATTTTGTGCGATATACAGGGTGGACACGGTGGGGCTTACCAAAAAGTATATAACCCGTCTTACAGGCTAATGCTATTCTTATGGGAGTGTATGCGGGGTTGCATATGTTTTTGTAAGCCTCAGCGTGTCCACCTTGTATTATATGTATTAATTATTATTATAACTATTACTCAATTATATTATAATCTTTCGACAATGGCATATTTTCCTATTTTCTATAGGAGAAATTCGAAAAATCTAGAATGCATATAGACAGAATGTCTTTCCTATTTTGTTTTGTAAACTTCAAAGTTTTTTCAAGGGATTATAGAAATCTTCTTCTGGTCTGATTATAATTATTAATTAATTCATCATTATGCTTTTTAATGAACTTAATAGCTCCACAATTTAATATTCACCATAGTAATATTTGCAATAGGGACACTATATCCCAGGTAGAAATTATAACTTGGTTCTTAAGAGGCCCTGTCTAGATTTCCTATTTTCTATGACGGCCCTAAAGTGGCAATCTATCGAGGGCGCAAACGAAAGCGTCACGATCAAAAAGCGAGGTCATCAGTAGGCAACCCAATAAGGGCCTATTAATAGGGTCTTTATAGAAACTAGATGGCCCCTCACACACTATTATTCAAAAGCATATGCTATTGTTTCTTATTTTGTTGATTCAAATTAAATATTATTAAATTATTAAAAAATTCATCATGCTTTAAATTCTCAAGTACGATGATGCTATGGTGGCAGTAGTATCAAAGTTTAACCAGCACATTGCCATAATCTATTACCAGAAATTTTTGATTCAAAGAAGGAAAATATTAAACCAATAGAAAAATACATTTTGTTTGCAGAAGTTTAATCTAAAGATTTTACACCTTTCTGTAGCCTCTGACAAACACTCCTCCGTTTTGTCGTATTTTTATTGACATTC
>NC_046665.1:24472424-24473964 GCF_010883055.1 Belonocnema kinseyi | reverse complement strand
TACAGTAAAGAAATCATCAGCCTCTGGGTTTATTGTAACAAGGCTGACTTCCTATAATTATTACGTACACTCTAGAAAATTACAATAACAATGCCAAGCCAAACTATTCAATATTCATCGTGCCTTGAAAATGTCAGCAGCTGCTATATACATGCACGCGTGTTACATATAACTAATCGTATCACGCACCCAAATCCTCTGTCTCCCATCATTGGATCTGCTCATACACAATAGCTATGCTTGCTTGCAAAACTCTCTATGTGCTTGTATATGTACTCATATATCGTCACAAGATAGCTTCTATAAATGCGTACGCAAGTCCATAAGAAGCATGCATTTGCGTCGAATCATCATCATGGTAAAAGAATAGTGAGGTAGAGGCCACCCACTCTTTCCCACAGGAAGTTTTTCCCACGCCCTTAACGGTAACCCCAACATCCTTTTGTGGCAGCAATTCCACGGTGGGAGAAGAGGGAAGCTCCGAGGTTCTGTCGCGTGTTGGATGGGCCGAACTGCCATTAGAGAGATACGACTGCAGTGTCTCCAGAACGTGGGATTTTTCTGCCCCCACCAATTTCTCATCTCGGAGAAACACGTGCAAATGTTACGTGTCGGCAGTGATCCCAGATTTGAAACGAGGTACACTCCAGTTCTATCTCACCTCTATGTGCGTGTGAATATAGTAGTAGACGACATACATGACTGGGTTGCGCGTGCAACTGCAACCCATTTCTCCTCTTCTGAATTTGAAAACTCGAAGGTGCACAATTGCCGGTCGGAACACTTCGGCGGTTCTATTTATATCTCTATTTGCTTTAAAATAAAATCAAGAGATTGGGATTTTGATATTTCCAGATTTCGATGCTGGCGATTCTCATGATTTGAATACTACGCGCGCCTCTTTATATGCGTATATTTTGAGGTTACGTTATTTCAAGTATAAATATAAATGATATAAATATTAAGAGTTAAACTTTCAACCAAATAGGTGGATTTAAAAAGTTTAAAAAATTTAATAAATTAAAAAATTTTTTTTTAAAATTTAATTATTTGTTTGAAAGTTTAACTCTTTGAATACTAATATTTTTCGCTTCAAAAATTCAACTTTTTGTAGATAATTTGTCTTTTTGACTTTAAAATTAGATACATATATATATATATCTACCTCACTATTCTTTTACCATGCTGATGATTCGACGCAAATGCATGCTTCTTATGGACTTGCGTACGCATTTATAGAAGCTATCTTGTGACGATATATGAGTACATATACAAGCGCATAGAGAGTTTTGCAAGCAAGCATAGCTATTGTGTATGAGCAGATCCAATGATGGGAGATAGAGGATTTGGGTGCGTGATACGATTAGTTATATGTAACACGCGTGCATGTATATAGCAGCTGCTGACATTTTCAAGGCACGATGAATATTGAATAGTCTTGGCTTGGCATTGTTATTGTAATTTTCTAGAGTGTACGTAATAATTATAGGAAGTCAGCCTTGTTACAATAAACCCAGAGGCTGATGATTTCTTTACTGTA
>NC_046665.1:24470354-24472324 GCF_010883055.1 Belonocnema kinseyi | reverse complement strand
TTAGAACTACAAGTAGAATTGACCCCATTTCAATTAACCTGACAATGTTTGTATCAATTAAAATGTAGAACTGTAACTTAAACATGCAAATGAATAAGAGTTATATTCAAAATTTTTTTCTCTGCTTTTCCTAAACTTAAGGGATATATTTATACTATCTTTCGTGTTTACATTTTATCTTGCTTTTTATCGTAATTAAATTGATTTATAGACCTATTTCAGTCTATTTTCTGCCTGCTATAACGTGTCCTTTTTTCTTAGAAGGAACGATGCAAAGGGTTACGCTTACGTTTAAGACCTACATTCGTTTTCCTTTTCAACATCCAACAAAAATCAGCCATCATGACCTCGTCCCATCTACCCTGATATCGTTGTTCCATCACTTTTATTTCTTGATGAAAACGGTCCCCTCGTTCTTCGCTGAAATCACCAACATTTTCTGGAAACTTATCCAGATGGGAATCTAGAAAGTGAAGTTTTAAATTCATCAAGCAGCCTAACTTTTTGTAGTTTCTTATCTTTTCGCAACAATATTCTCGTAGTCTGGACTTTTTTTGTTACCGAGGAAATTTGCGTTTACTGCTTTAAAACTTTCCCAAGCGTCCATTTCAATTTTCGTCATGTGGCTCACAAATTTAGTATCTCTTGTCAATATTCGAATCTGTGGTCTATCAAAGACTCCTTCTTTCAATTTAGCATCTGAAACATTAGGGAATTTAAGGGATATATACTTATAGCATTTTCCATCTTTGTCTAACGCCTTGACAAATTGCTTCATGAGCCCAAGCTTTATGTGGAGGGGTGGTAGTAAAATTTTTTCTGGATCAACGAGGCTTTGGTTGATCATATTATGAGAACCAGGTTTGAATGAATCCCTTAAAGGCCAATGTTTTTGCTGTAATGATTGGCTCGATCTCTGCTATTCCACAGGCACATAAAGCATGGCTCTCTCGTGAAACCCGATTGTTGGCCTAATATCATGGTTATGATTTTGAGATCACCACATATTTGCCATTTATGATTAGTGTAATTAACTTTTTCAAGAAGCATTTTAACATTGTTATGTTCTTCTTTGATGACCTTTGAGTGAGCTATAGGGATAGGAGCGTAAGTATTCGTGTTATGCAGTAAAACAGCCTTAATGTTGCGTTTTGACGAATCAATGAAAAGTCGCCATTCTTCGTCTCTGTACACATTTTTCTTCAAGTGGTTCATTAGTCCGTTAACCTCAGTGCAGTACACTAAAGACGTCTCTTTGTCTTTAACGAAAAACTTTCTGAACTCTTTGTCCCTGTCGCGATAGAATGAAACTTTTGTCTTTGGCTCTAGAAGATTTCTTCTTTTTAGAAATGAAGCAGCAAATTCAGCGCCGCCTTTCGGTAATCCAAGATCTCTAATAAAGTCATTCAGTTCTAGTTGCGACACTAATATTGGAACCTTCTATTTCATTTTATGCACGCCATATTCGTCTTTTTTTTCGTCATTTTCATCGGAATCATCAGAACTATTTTCTGTTCGATCACTGGTTTCACTACCGTCTCCATGACGTTGACTTTCAACTTCCATTCTATCATCTTCTAAAGCACTTAAATTGCTCTTGTGATTGTGCACACATTAATGTACGAAATGTTATTTTTATTTTTGGCGTTGAACCTTTTGACGGAATTAATGCAAAAGTAGCAGTCCTTCGCAATAATGGGTTTTTTCCATGTGGTTCGTGCAGAGTACTTGCGGTACTTTTCGTTGTTTGAATTTTTTAGACGATACAACATAAGTCTGCTGGAATTGCAAATGACGTGAGGAACCCATTTTGTTTCTTGGTGCAGCAGTTTACGGTCAAAACACTTTTCGTAAAGAGTTTTCACTTCCTCGTCGATTGATTTTCGCAAACTGCTCACTTCATATTTACTGCAAATGTAACAGAATGAATTTGAGCTATTCTTGGAGGCATGCGATTGAGAAATGCTCGC
>NC_046665.1:24462572-24470254 GCF_010883055.1 Belonocnema kinseyi | reverse complement strand
ATTTCGTTAGGTTCTGTTAAGTCAGATTCATTTGTAGGTTAAGATCGAGTTAACCTATTAAATATAGCACACATTTAAGACTGAGAACCGTACGCTTACATAACTACACGTGTGGTTGAATTTCATTCGGCTAGGTTAGGTTAGGTCAGGTTTTGTTATGTTAGGATAGGTTAAACGTCTATGTAGGTTAAGCCGAAGCTGAATGATACGGTACCGCAAACACAACGGGACAACACAATGAGTTTAATTGTGTTACGTAAAGTTAAGTTAGGTTAGGTTAGGTAAGGTCAGGTTTTTTTAGGTTAGGATAGGTTTGACCTCTTTACAGGTTAAGCCCAAGCTGATTCAAACGGTACCGCAAACACAAAGGGACAACACAAACAGTTTAATTGTGTTTCGTGAGGTTAGGTTAGGCTAGGTTAGATTTATTTCTAGGTTAGACTCGAGTTGACCCATTCGATGTAGCACACATTTGCTACTGGAAAAATATGCTTCAAGAGCTTTACGTGTAGTTCAATAAATTTCTGTTAATTCAGGTTAGGGGAGGTCAGGTTCTGTTGGGCAAAGTTATGTTAAATAAGTTGATATCAGGCAAGGGTTGATCCTTCACAGTTGTCGACATGTTTTTGAAGTGAAAATTTGCATCACTGGCATTATTTTAAAATTTATTTGCCTCAGTGCATGATTTTTCGTCATTTTTTGAGGTTATGGCTCAACCATGACGTGATGGGTGATTTTTCATACCGAATTTGAATTCAGCGCCCCAAAATCCATAGGAATACGTGTGTCTTGTTAACAGATCCGCACAATTTTTTTTTGTGTGGCTGTGATATCATTGTTGTCATTTATAACTATTCTTTGTTGCTTAGTCATTATCTTACTCAGTATTCTTTTTGACCTGTCGCTTTGAAAAAATGAAAAAAAACTTTAAAAACCTTTCCACATTATAACACGAAATTTAATAATATTCTGCGTCTGATAAATCTTAATTGGCGGCAAAATGTCAAGTTTATCAAAAATACTGAAAAAAAATTTCAAATTTTGATGTTTTCTAAAAATTGGAATTACTCTAAAAATAATTAAATTTTCAAAATGTATAGTATTATTACTAATATTTAGTAAAATAAATAAATAATTATTTAAAAAAATGTAAGTTTCCACACCTGTTTGAAATTGTGTTACTTTGTTGTGTCAAATCTGACTATAGGGCAAAAACTAGGGGAAAAATTCTAAAAATATTTTTTTTATCATTTTAACAAGTACTATGGAAAATTCCGTTTAAGATTAGCCCAAGATCTTTAAAAGTTTTTATTGTTTTTCGAGTTTTTACAATGTTTTATATTTCTATTTTTTATGCTACTCAATGCTACCAACTGTTAATAATTAGAAAAGTATTCCCTAAGTTACTAAAAATCATCACAGTTTCCATTCAAAACCATTTAAGCTAAAAACTTTACATTTATTTCGGATGAAAAACTTCAATTCTCGTAAATTCTCGAGAAAAAAAATCGCTCGAGAACTTACCGGTAAGTTACTGGCGTTCCTGTCGTAAGTTACCGCCTTTCGAACTCTATGCTTGAGGATGGCGTGAGTGTTTCTCTGAATAAATAAGAAAATATTATTGGCTGCAATGTCTAATGATTTGACGCATTACGCAAAATGCAACGCAATTCTGCAATCATGGGACGCACCCTGTTTTAACTTGAATCGCAGCGTTGTTGTCTGGGGTTTCCACTGCGTGGCGCTAGCATCCAGAGAATATTCTTAAATTTACCGACGGAACGCTTATTAACTGCTACTAAAACAAGATGCACTTGAAGCCGCCTTCGGCCCATGTAAATGACAGGTATTTTGTTTTTTAAAGTTTTGAGCGCTGCAAGAAAAAGTATTGCGATTACACCGTAAGTTTCTGATGAAAGTTTTAACGTAGAATCCGAATGTCAACAATTTAAAAGTTCATCTTGCTGTTTTTTAAATTTATGTTTATTTTTGAGTTTTTTAAGAAGGGGCCAGATTACGCAGATTGGTACAGGCTGGTTTACATTGGACGAGTCACACGAGTCATCAAGATCATTATTGATTGAATTTTCTGGCGATTTGTCATCAATCGAGTTTTGTGAGTAGGAACTTTGAGATTCAGAGATTTCAGATTCTCCTCCTAAACTTTCATTTTCATTCTCTTTCAGTAGAACTTCAAATTCAGTGTAACCCTTTTTTACTCCAACGTTCTTATCAAAAATTACATTGTCAGAACTTACCATGTCATTTTCATAAGATACATAAATTCGATAGCAGGGTGAGACCAAATCATAACCGACGAAAATTCCTTTTTGAGATTTCTTTCCAGTCTTAGCTCGTTTATGATCATGAATTAGGACATAGCATTCACATCCAAAAGTTTTGAATTTTCTGATATCTAATCTTCAAACAAACCATAGTTCAGCTGGACTTCGGCCTTTCAGTGAACTTGTTCCTCTCTGAATTAAGGTGAAAACTGCATAGTAACAGCTTCAGCCCACAAATTTTCATTTAACGCCATGTGGCGAGTGGGTCACGTAACCAGATTCCTACCTTACCACCACTTTTTTTATTTCCCAACTTATTTTCACACAAAGCGCCACATCGAGTTTAAAATTTAGGATAATAAATAAGAAGCAATAAGAAAGGTGGGTCTGGTCCTAAACTTTAAAAATTATAAAAAAAAAGCAAAAAAAAATATTCACAACAAAAAACTTTTTTCCTAATTATACAAATTTAGGGTCAGACCCACTATTCTTAGTGCTTCTTGTTCAGTATCCCAAACTTTCAACTCGATGTGACGTTTCGTGTGAATATATGTTGGGAAATAAAAAAAGTAGCGGTAAAGTAGGAATCTGGTCACTTGACCCACTCATCATATATATATATGTTTGATCTGGTGTAAAAAATTCCCAGTTATTCCAAAAACTTATTTATATCGGCATTTTTTATTTCATAGCATATTCGGTTATCCTGCACTGGTACACTCCGATCTGCATCAACGCAGGTCGGAGTGAGAAGAAAGAAGTAAGACGGAGCGATCGTAGTGCTCTTGCTCTACGCCAGTGCAGGATAAACGAATGCGCTATCAGTGCCATTATCTGACCTTAGACACTTGATATTCCTATCGAATTGATTTTCTACCATCTTGATGAAGACATCGAGTTTAGCGGCAGCTTCGTCTTTTGTTTTCAGAAAATAAATTGTTCGGAAGTGGGAGAAATCATCTTTAAACAAAAGAAAATACTTAGCTCCTCATTAAGATTTAATATTCATTTTACACAAATCAACGTGAATCAAATCTAAAGGATTTAACAACTTTCGAATTTGAGGGTGAGAAATACGATGCTGCTTTCCATAAACACACCCTGAGCAAACAATCATCCCAGGCATCTATATATTTGACATTATTCTTATTTAAAATATCTCTGACATACTTCACATTCTGGTGAGCAAGTCTTTCGTGCTAAATGTTAATAGATGTAGTCCACAGATAATTTTCAGACTTTTTTTCGACAAAACGCCATTTTGTACAAGTTTCCATCTCGTTCAGCGATTGCTACGACTTCTTGTTCATTTAGAGTTTTGAAGAAAGATTGATTTGAATTTGCGATTTGTACATAACCTTTGTATAGCATTTGAGTATCAGAAAAAAGGTTAAATGTCATCTTTGGTACATACAAAACATTTTTCAAACCAATTTGATACCATTTTTCACCATTAAAAGCTTCTAGTTCTACATCGTCCATTCCACTTCCTTTCAGTTCAGTAGCATCGCCGATCATAACCATCGTAGGCTCTTCAAATCTAACAAAATTTATTAGCCAGTCCTTACGGAAAATAATATGCTGTGTAGCAGCACAGTCTTGATACCACGAATTATTGCAGTCGCGTTTTTAATTTATGTCATTTACATTGGCAGTCGATAAACTAACAGTAATAAACGCTCGCATGGTTTATTCTTACAGTATTTTTATATGTCCTTTCTTACCACATTAAAAACATTCAACAGACGAATTCCACGAGTTTCTAGGTGAATTTCCTTGCGAATGTGGCTTTCCAAATTTCTTACTTGTTTTGAGATGAGAGCATTTTAAAATACATAATTACTTGATTTTTCGCTATCATTCAGTCCTTCCTCTTCTAAGCGTAGACGCTCAAGGGATCATTCACAAATAACGTAACGCGGTTTTCTTTTTTTTATATCGCTGTATCCCTGTTCACTTCACGGAAATTATAGTCTCATCTTTATTTAAACGAAAGAAAAACGCGTTACGTAATATCTGAATGATCCTCAAATAGGGTACTGAGATTTTTATCGAATTCACTGACATCTTACCAGGCAGTGCGAAAATGATAGAGTTTAGGCGGCAACATTCCCAAGATTCTGGTCATAAACCAGCCCCCTTTGACCTCTTTACTTTCAGCAGCTAAATCTTCGGCATATTATTGAATCATGAATACAGTTTTCAACAACTGACTTACTTGTATCACACTTGAAACTAAAAAACAATCTTTATAATCCTTCGACTGTCAGATTAGACTTTTTACTATACAGAGTTTCTAATTTACCCAGTAAGAAGAGAAGAATAGAGAAAAATTAATATTTTCCCTTTAATATCCCTGGCGGACCGAAGGAGCCGCATGGAGCCTCTACAAAGTACCCGTAAAGACCCCATTGGGTCCGCATTCGGTTCCTTTTTAAAAAACTCAAAAAAACAGCAAAATCAACTTTTAAATTGTTGAAATTCGGATTCTACGTTAATGGCGATACTACAAATTATTTCTATTAACACAATTATTCTATATTTGTAATTGATCGAATAGAAGAAATAGGTTTTTCGTGTTCAAAGTCACATTATTCTCTGTCTTTCTATTCTTTCTTTTCCATCCTATCAATTTTTAATTCCTCTCAATACGCTTCCATTTAAATTTTTCTAAGTCGCTTAAAACGAATAGATTTTGATTTTTTTTCTACTCCTTGGCGGAACTTTCGACGGAGGAAAATTCACGTATTAATGGGAATTCAGATTCTGAATTTTTCTGAATTCTTCTGTTCTTACCGGGTATCAAGCATCTGACATGCCGACGTACGATTTGCAATTTTCTTAGCTATATTGCTGCTTAAATTTAAACTTTCAAAAGTTTGAGCCTAAACATCTTGCTTAATCCACGTTCCAACGATTTCGTTTGTATCAGGCCCTTCAGGCTTTACTTCTACTCCGGTCGAAACGAAAAACAGATGTTTCGATTTTAATGTTAAATTAAACTTAAATCTTCAAGAAACGTAGTTTACATTACCTAACGAGTCCTCATACAAAGTTTTCGTTTGCGCCTGAATCGAATCCATCTTTAATGGAATCACTTAACCTCAAAATTGTCGTTCAAGCACGCAATATTGACTTACCAGACTAATCAAACAAATTTCACGAACGTAGTTCTGACATAACAGACTTTTACAATAACTAATACAGGGCAACTTGACTTGTCTGACTATACGTTCAATGATGATGTTGACATTGAATCCTCGCTGACAAAACTAACGACATACGCCCAGATAGCACAAGAGTTTGTGGCAAACTTGTCTAAACCTTACGATGCAAGGTCCGTAAGCTTGCCTTGGAAGGTTTAAGCAAGCTTCCCGTAAAGAAGACAATGTCCGCCATGCGGCAATATTGCGAGGCAAAATTGAGGGACGATAGAGTATTCTCACTTCTGCCGTCACGCGCTCCGAGCGGCCCTCAGGGAAATAACAGCCTCCCAAAGCCCTAATTATTACGTCCTAAATCCCACTAGTTCCATCGGTGATTGGACGAAATTTCCAGATGGTCCGTTGCTGACTTTTATTGGCTTGAAAACCAATTACCTTAAAAGTTAGGTCTTGGGTATTTCAACCGAATAGAATAAAATTACACTGACACCAAAACTAAATTATTAATAGTTATTTATTTTTTCAAACACACCTTTTTCTTTAATTAACAATTAGTTAAATTAAAAATTTCTCAAATAGTTAGATTGTCACAATCTTTTCACGCGCGCACAACCACGTCAGTTTGAATTATTTAGTCCATGAATTAAAAAATTTCACTGTTAAATTCAATTTAATTAATTTAAATGCATTAAACTGATCCTGAATCCAATTCTGAATCGCTTACTAAATTAGCACGCGGAATGGTATATTGATTAACACCTGTGGTGTTGTAAATTATAATAACTACTAAATTTAATTCCTCGTACACGCGGCAAAGTTGAAAAGGTTGAAATTCAGGATCAGAAAAGATCTCCAATAAACTAAAAAGTATGCTTTCTGGAGCTGGCATTACAAACTAATGTATCAATTATCACGAAGAAAGTTCAGTTGTGATTATGATAGTTTAAAAAGGGCCGAAGGCTTTTTTTCTGACGTTCCTCCACTAGCGCGCTTATATTTATAAACTTAATTCTAGTGTCGTAGGAAGGGTCCACATCGAAATGTCGTCACTTTTAACCAATTGCATTGTAAGTTTCATCCCGATGTCGAAACCTCCCACCAACCAGCGCTTGGATGATCTCATCCCCGACGTCACAAGGAAGGGCGAAGATCATTCCAGGATGATTCAGGAATTGCATCAAGTAATTCAACCCCACATCTTAATTTATTACCTTTTCATCGCCTTAAAGTCGCGACTTAATCTCTAATAGAAGTTTCTATTTCCTATGACTAATAACTATCGCTAATTTATCTATGACAGAGAGAAAGAAAGAGTATTGAGAAGAATTCGTTCCTCTCATTGGACCATTATATGAAACATATTTAACAATGATTCACTAATGCATTGGCCAATTAACCAAGTTCTCCTTCTGTATTAAATAATTAAATTAATGGGATCAAATTAATCTTTGATCTCATTAATTCCTGTTTAATAATTGCTCAAACTTATATGGTTTGATTATCCCTGACTTCATATTTTAACCAACAATCCTTCCTTTAGAAGGAATTTAAATAAAAATTTTTTACCGCCTAAAAATGGCGCGACGTGACTTCCGGAAAGTCACACGACGTCACATCTTCCCCCTTATATAAAAAGTTGTTCACCAAACAACTTTTCATCAATTATAGAAGCATGTTTTAATCTTAAATTATTAATTCAAGAATTGTAATTTAAATTTTAAAAGGCATCTTGATTTGATTAGGTAATTTCTACATCCAAAAGGTAATTTATGAAATTTACCAATGACGCTACTTTTCATTGATACTCTGGTATTTTCCTTCCCTCCCTACAATGAGAACGTTCGACGAGGGTCTTCTATTTCGCGGTCAAGTGTCGTGGTCTACTTTTATGTTTATTTAAGCACTTATCTGTGCCCAGCTATCTTGGTACAGGGGTCAACTCCTGAACTTGCATATAAACGGCTTGGCCTCCAGGCGCCGCAGCATTCAATACTGTATTCTTGAGCGGGAAACGCTTTTTAAATAAATACACATATTCCTATAAAAAGTCTCCAAAAGTTATGTCCTTTCCCTTAAACAATAAAGTTGTTTAAAAAAAGAAATTTGTGCAAAAGCAACTTTCACAGTGGCAACCGTGACAGGACCAGGAGAATCCGTCTTCATAAAACCCTTGGAGAGAAACCTTCTGGAAAACCTGAAACCTAGCTTCTGAGCTCCAGAACATCGAGAACTC
>NC_046665.1:24461061-24462472 GCF_010883055.1 Belonocnema kinseyi | reverse complement strand
CTCATTACTACAGCAAGAAAGAAATCAGCTATGCCAGATGATAAACGAAAAGGTCGACAGCTTTATCAAAAGATACGCAGAACAAGACCGCCGGATCCAAAGAGCCATTGACTACACGGAAGCGGAGTTCAAAGATTACGAACGACGCATGGAAAGTCTCGTACGTGTCAAGAAATTTGTGGACGGACTTCGCAATGAGATAAGCGGCAAAGTGGCAGTCCAAACTCCAACGCGATTAAATGATGCTTACCAAATAGCTCTGCAAGAAGAGCGTGACTACCTCGAAAGGGAGCGAGAAAGAAACCGAAACATTAATCATTTGCAGAAAAAAACACAGAAACCTCTATTTAAAATAGAACCGCCCAGAGAATTCAGACCTCGGGAAACAGCATTAGCCAACGAAACAAAATGCAACTTTTGTTCTAAGCCTGGACACATAGAAAGCCAATGCTACACCAAACAAAACAAGGAGAAAAGAAATTTTCAAAAACCCAGCAACACGGGAAAAGATCCACCGATGAAAAAAGCATATTTAGTGGAAGAAGATCAAGCTCAAGTAGTGGAAGACTCATACCACTAGGAAATCATGAACCAAGACGAATATTCCTCGGAGGAGGAAATAACAGAGGACATCCATTCATCAGGTGTGAACTCCGCGGGTATCGACTACGAAGAGGATTATTGGTAGACACTGGTAGTCCCGAATCCTTCATAAAAACCGAATGCTTGGCAAAAGATTGTAAATCTGAACGAATCCCCATAGAAAACAGAAAACGATTTGAAATAGTTAATGGTATACATGAAACGTTAGGACATTGCACACTTTCCTCAACAAAAGTTGATCACCGATTTTTTGTAGTAAAAAATGATTTCCCCAGAGAGTTCGACGGTATACTCGGTAGAGACTGGTTAGAAAATAATAAAGCGAAAATAAATTTTGTCACGAACTCTTTAGATCTTCCAAACATCTCAATTCCTCTACATGAAATTTATAACCCTGTAATTTTTCATATAAAACCTTCTGACCAAAAAATTGAAATAGATTTGAAAGCCGGTGACTATATTATCAGCGGAAAAGGCATTTTACCAGGTATATACCGCAGCAATGGACAGGCAAAAATCCTCACAGTCAACGCAGCAGGTGAAAGAATGTATGCAGAAGTCAAAAGAAAAGATTTGGAAATAACCGAATTTAATTGTGAAAATTACAAAGGAAAACTGTCAGGCGAAAACAACATTTTATCAACAGACAGTTTCAATCTTTAATATTAACGGGAATTCCAAATTAAAGGAACGTATCAAAGAATTTTTAGGCAAATCTCCTTTGCAACACCTACGACCTGAAATGTACGAAAAAACATCCAATCTCATTTCAGACTACAATGACATTTATTATTTAGCAAATGACGCT
>NC_046665.1:24455741-24460961 GCF_010883055.1 Belonocnema kinseyi | reverse complement strand
GGAAGAAAATTATGAAGTAGGAGATCTCATCCTCGTTAAAACAACCAATTCCGATAGTAAACTTACATGGTCAAGACCAGTAGCCGTTTTAGGAGTAAATCCAGACACCAAAACTGTTACGATATATTATAACAATCAAAAAAGTCTCCGACACTTTAATGAAATAAAACACTACTATGCAACAGACAATTAAGAATGTGTTAATTTCTGTACAGGTAGCCACAGCTGCCGGAATGTATAACATAGAGAAAATTGACACACCAATACTTCAGGAACCTTTGTTCACAACACAACTATACCATGAGACCTGGGACACTGTATATTTTATTAACATCACCGAATTGCAACCTGATGTCGAACTATTACAAACTTATGTAAAATCACTCTCTGATTATTGTAAATCATTGGACACCAAATGCACTACGCATAAAGCTATCGACGCACTCAAGGAACGAGTCCTCAAGACCCGCACCAGATATGAAAACATTAGAGCATTATCATCAAAACGAACTCGACGTGGACTCTTTAACTTCGTGGGGAGCGCGACAAAATATTTATTCGGAACCATGAGCGCAAGTGACGCTTAACAAATTAATGCAGACATTGACGAAGTCTACAACAAAACAAAAGGTATCGCGACTCTAATTAAAAATCAAACCAGTCTTTTACAATCGGCTGTATCACAAATACAGGAAATACATTATAAAACCTCAAAAGATCTAGAATAAATCCAGCAATTTACCGGATCAATGGCTGATTCCTTTAACGTACTAAAAGCCAACATGAACATTTTAAACTCTTTGTTCAATATGGAAATACATTTAGAAGAGTTAACTGATATGTTACAATTAATAGAGACGGCAATTGCGAAATCAAGAAATGGAATCCTTTCCCCAGGATTAGTTACCCCAAGAGATTTCATTAAATCTATTCAAAAAATTCAAACAAATATTCCAAGATCCCTGCCTTATCCTTTAATTGAACAAAATTACTTTCTATATATGAAGATTAGTGATATCGACGTTACATTAATCGCTGATAAACTAATCTATAAAGTTCACACTCCAATCCCTGAAGCACGCAAATATCATGTTTCCCGTTTTATCACACCCCCGCAACATTCTTACTTGAATTCTTATATTTTTGATGGGATACACGATCAACCACTAGCTGTATCCGAAGATGAATTAACGTACACTACTTTAGATGAATCCAGATGTATCAACACCCGAGAGCTCCACTTCTGTAAAATAACGAACATAATAAAACAAATACACCCTGCAGACCCTTGTATATCATGGCTATTAAAACAACAAGGAACTGCATGTCAGAAGAAGTATTTCAAGATGACAGCAGATTACATCCACAGCTTTGAGAACGGATACCAATGGTATATTTCTCCTTTTAATCCATTACGACTCACCATTAGCTGCCCTGGAATAATGGATAAAGAGGAAGTCATCTCCCAATCTGTGGTATTGACCCTGGCTGACCACTGCAAGGCTAGTTCAACAGGAAAAATATTCCCTGCAACTACTCATTTCTCAAGAGACGAACCTATAAAAGCATATCAGATCAGATTCAACTTTTCCAAATCAGAATTATCCATTCTAGAAAATGATTTTATTCAATTCCCCGAATTTTCTAATACCCATCTTAATTTGCAGCAACTAAAAGATTCTGCCCATGATCTCACTTTAGTCCAGCAGGATCTTGCTGATTCTTTGAATCTTAAGAGACAACACTCTTGGTGGACCACAGACAAAAACGTTCCAAATTCTTAGAACTTCAACCATAATTTACTAAGGTAATTATTATTATTTTTTTTATCTATATTTAAACTGAATTTGCTTATATTGTATATCGCTTCCCTACAACGCATCGACTTAATTTAAAATACAAAATATTCATTCTTGTATTTGTTTTTTTTTCTAACACACCCATTCATAATTTCTACAAGAAAAGGCTCTTTCAATTATATTAAATTAACTCTGGATGAAAAGAAAACAACTACAGTTTATTGGGGAAAAAGAAATCTCATTGTATCATATATTTTTTTTAATTCGTCCCCCCAACCCATACATGATTTATCAATGGAATAATTACATTTAAGAAATATAATAATAATAATAATATAAATGTCATAGAATATAAAAATTTAAAAGAAAGTAAAAGACTTAACAAACAAAACTCTAAGTATTAAAATTTAAAAGAAAAATAAAATAAAAATTATAGAATATATATATATATATATTTTTTAACTTTCCCCCCTTTTTCCTTCTTTTTAGGAAGAATTTTGCATCTCCTTTTTGTTATTGCCTCTTACGGGGCTGCAACGCCAAACAATATGCCCCTCCAGCATGGCCCCGAGTCCCGCTCTGGATTAGGGAGCCCCGATCCCTGAGCGTGATCGAACATTAATGGCATTTGGCGATTTCCCTTACATCAAAGACCTCCGTTTGACAGCCCGCGCAGGGCCTCTGCGAGGTCAAAGGAGTTCGCATCAGGAGGTGTACTTTGAATTCACGGGGGCGATCACTTCCTGCTCTCGATCCACGTCTCAGTGAGCATGCCCTACACCTCCAGTCCTCGTCAGCTTCACCGAGTATGATTAACCCTTGTAGATGCTTCCACTCCAGTTCCGCCAGAATGGTCCCCTTAATAATAAACAAAAAAAAACAACTCACAATTTTTGTTTTAAGAATATGATAATTTAACTTTTATTCAATACTAATTTCCGATTAGTATTTCATTTATTCACTGTTTAATTATTAATTGAAATTCATTACTTAGTTTAATTTTAATTTTATTCAATTAATAAATATTAACATTATATTTTCTTGGAAATCAAAGTTTATTTCAATATTTGATTAAAATTTACTTATTTAATTTATTTACGATTCCAATCAAATTTTTATTCTATATTATTTATTAATTTATTTTGGTTATGAATATGTTTGAATATTAGAATTTAATTTAAATTTAGTCACGATAATTTAGGAGTTTATTAGTGATTCGCAAAATTCATTAAATAATTATATCAATCAACGCAACACAGTCTATTATCATTAATTACCTCTATGTAACTACTTTATTATAAAAGAATTAGGTTTAGTTCAAAGAAAATATAAATTAATTTTATTATTTATTTTAGCATAAGAATCGAAATTATTTAAAGCGCAATTGAATTTCAATACGTCACGTGTTCATGGATCTCGTTGATTTTTACACTTCACTTATTTAATAAAATATTTTTCTTACCGGTTTAATTTTGGGTTCTTTTCCTTTTTCCTTTAAATGAGCTTGGATAAAAAGCACTTCCTTTATCTTTTCCATTTTTATTTAATTAGATCGCTTTGTCTTTCAAATTCGGTCTTTCCAAATAGGCTTCCCGCAGTTAACTCAATCCATGATTCAGTTATCTAGGATGAACAAACCTCAGCTTCTCATTATAAATTTCCATAGATGGTATTGGTTCCATAAATTTCCATTTAAAATTTTTTAAATTTTTAATTCTTAATTCAAATTTAAATTAGTTTAAATTCTTAAACGAGCATATTACTATATAGAGAATATCGATTTTTTTAAAATTAATTATAATTTCATTTAAAATTTTTAATGAAAATTTGTATTGAAAATTTAAATTTCAAATTAATGCACGGAATCTCGTTTCCCCGCGAAATTTAAAATTACAAGGTTCTTTTTATTTTCATAATGGGACGAAGTTAAAAAATAGATCCTCCCCAAATTTTACATTGATATTTTAAGCTATTTAATTTTTATTTCCCGATATACTTATATCCATACTTATTTATATTTCCATTATATTACGGATCTGCAGGTGCATATTCTATTTGACATGGAAATATTTCATCTTTACGTCGAGAACTTTTCCTCTTTTCATGGCGGGAACATTCTCCATAATGTTGAAAATTTCACGTTTACTGAGAACTTTCCTTCACTTGCCACATGACAGTCGCTTCTCTACCGTTTACGTCTGCTGTAGTGACACTAGTTCTGGCTACTCACATAAAAAAAAAGTTATTTATATTAATTTTCTCCCCTATAAAAACCCCCTTTTTATTATTCAGCTCCCTTTGCAGTGTATATTTCCTCCCTTTCTTTAGCGTGCGTGCACATTCATCAAAAGAGATCAGGTTCACCCATCAACAACAACCTAACCTCCATCCATCACTTTAATGAATTAGATAAGTATTAACTATTTACAACTTTTATTCAGATTTAAATCATAAGGCAATACTTGTTGTAGATTACAATTTTTTCCAGGATAAATCACCGGAAGCAGGAGTCCACATTGAAATATCAGGACATAAAAAGAGCAAAAGGAAATCTAATAGTACTTTCCTATGAAACCTGTTTAGCCTAGAAGAGCAATACAAGCAGGGCAACTCAACCCTTTTGATAAATGTAAAGTTTTATCTCCACTTTAAGATGACCTATTTAACCCTTCAATCTTGATAAAATATTTAATTAAAGTGTTTTTATTAAAAAGGGGTTTCATTCCCCCCCTTTTTTTAAGACCCGAATTTTATGTTTAATTATGACGTTAAAGTCGCAATTTTCCTAACACAGCTCTAAATTCACATATTCAGACTGAAAAGGAGTCAATTCAGATGTAAATCATCAACATGAATATCTTGATTTTTATTCCTAATCATCTCAAATATTCCCTACCAATCAGCATTAATTAATAATAGTAAACTCAACCAATGTGCAGTTGTGGATATATGTACATGCTTTTTCCCTCATTATTTTAAGAAATTCCATATTGTTTAGATTTACGGTTTGAAAAAGAAAAAATTGAATTAGAAAATACTATTTATACAAATTCCAATATTATTTTCAAATTTATATATATATATATATATTCGGTTCGGTCTTGATTCCTCTAGAATCAAACCGAAGGGCCTATGACAAAGCCACCGAACGCGTCCTCGGGTTGCGGATAGAGGGTCCCTGTACCAAGGGTTTCTGCTCAATATGGTTACAAAAATAAATAGGCAGTCGCGGACAATTGTCCAGGGGTGGTCCCGAGGGAATTAACCCCCAAGCGGAGGTGTGAAAACCGTGCCGAAAGCTGAATGGCACCTGAGTGAAGTGTCTAGAACGGTGACTCTGGAATACCGGGCGACCTCTCAGAGTACGCAGCCTTATCCTTGCATGCGGGGCTCTACAAGGATGGACGAACCCCTTTCCCTA
>NC_046665.1:24434807-24455641 GCF_010883055.1 Belonocnema kinseyi | reverse complement strand
AGAGGGAGCTCTTCTTAATATTTTGACACCAAAATCATGTCGATACACCTTACCGACTGCGAGTAAAGCCACCCACGCTTTAACTTGACAGACTGTACGTGGCTTGACGGTCTCGAAAGGCACCTTTTCTTTCAATTTTCTTGGTGCGTGGGCCTCACGCCGCTTCACAACTTCGGCTTATGCCGTACGACCCACTGGAAACCCACAAAAACCTGGGAGTAGGTTGCAGGCTTTCTTTTTATAAACAATATTTCATTCCCTCATTCATACTTTTTACACAACTCTTAGAGTTGATCCCGCAAAAGTTTCAACCAATTTTATTAATTAAATGGCTTAATAAGAATGTCCCGTATTTCCCACATTATTATCTTACTATTTACAATCACCTCCCCCCTTTAAAATAAAGGAAAATTTCAGAATACAATTTTCCTCTAATTTCCAAAATTTTTAATTATTCGCTTACGGGATGAGCTGCCAATTTGAGTTTATCTAGGTGTACAATTTTTAATTTATTGGGTCCCACCCTAATTTGAGCATTCCTAGTCCCTAACAATTTTCAATTACAAAAGGGCCATCGAAAATGGGATCAAACTTCTTTTCATGACGATTTTCCCTCCTTAGATAAACAGATGATCCTACCCTAAAATTTTTTGAATTTGCCTTTAGATCGTAATATTTCTTAGACCTTTCTTTTGAATTTTGAAGTCGCTCACTTGCTTTAGGTTGAATATTGTCTAATTTTAAGAAAAGTTCACGCAAATATTCAATATACATTTTTTAAGGTGGTCTCTCGTCAAAACTTATGGGAAACATCGCCTCTTTACCAAATACTACCGTATAAGGGGCAAACACAGTACCTTCATGGACAGCTGTATTATAGGAAAAAACAGCAAATCGAAGCCATTCAACCCAATTGTGTGGACCATCAAAATGACGTAGATATTCAATTAGAGTATGATGACTACGCTCGAGTGATCCAAGACTTTGAGGGTGGTAAGCAACAGATTGATTTTTTTTTTTAATTTTAAATATTTTACAAAAGTTTTGAATTACTTTACTGGTTAAATTAGTTCCTTGGTCCGACTGTATTATTCGTGGGCAACCATATCGTGATATAAAATTTGCAGCTATCGCCTGAGCGATAGTCACTGACTCTATTGTTTTTAATGGGATTGCATCTGAATATTTCGTAAACACACATTGAATCGTTAGAATGTATTGATTGCACCGAGGTGCTACTGGAAGTGGACCAACTAGGTCTATTTGAATTCTTTAAAAGGGTTCTTTAGGCGTATCCGTAATTACCATAGGCATTCGCGTACATTTCCTTACTACTTTGTTTAGCATGCAGTTTTTGCAACACCTTAGTATTTTTTCCACATCAGATTTCATATTTTCCCAAAAATATTTTGATCTATCACGCCAATTGGTCTTGGAAACCCCCTTATGACCCCCTGCTACAGATTCATGATATTCTCTTTTTATCTCATCACGTTGATGAATGGGAGGAATTATTATTTCGCCAGAACAAACCACTATATGAATTCCTGAATCTTTGAAATGCTTTAAAAAGGTTTGTTCTACTGTAGACAATGTCACAGTTTCAAGATTATTCCCTTTACTGGAAATTTTAACTTTTCAAATTAACACTGTCAAACAATTGTTTTTCAATTAACTCCGAATTAATTTACGATTCAAATAACCCATCAGAAGACACAAAATGAGCAATATTACCCTTGTACATTGTTACCTTATCTTTAGAATAAGATAAATAATTATCTCTTTTAACTTCTGGTGACAATTTCACCACTGTCAACTGACAATTTTCAGGGTTAACTTCATTCGAGCCGAGATTCGTCCCATCTGACGGTCCCTGCTTTTCCAGACCGACCCCTCGACCATCAATTTCCTGAAGGCCCGTGTGCCGCAATCCCCGCAGATGGGACCAACTTTCACTGCCGTATACCATCCCAACTGACGGTCTCGGAATTCGGGCGAATTTCCTGCCCCCAGCTTCAGGACTTTTCTGGCTCAGAAATACTTGTCCAATTAATTCACTGATTTCCTGATCATTTTCATCAGTATCAACATCACTCATCTCCTGTTCGGATGATAAACGGGTATGATCAGAGTACGCGAACTTCAGCACACAACCGTCCACCAACCTTACAGGGACGTGAGTCTTCCACGATCCGGAGGATTCCTTGATAATGCATCTAAATTTAAATTTATCTTTCCCGGTTTATAGACGATGTCGTATTCATACTCGAAAAGTTCTACTCGCCATCTAGCAAGTCTGGAGTTTGGATCCTTCAATTTATAGAGCCATACCAATGGTCGATGATCGGTGACCAAGGTAAAATGACGTCCATAAATATAAGGTCGAAAATATCTCACGCCAAAAACTATTCCCAATAATTCTTTCTCAATTGTGGGATAATTTAATTCAGCCTGTTGTAAATCTCGAGAAGCAAAGGATACAGGGAGGTCTCGCCCAATTTGCTCCTGACTTAATATTGCGCCTAAAGCATAACCCGATGCGTCTGTTGTAATAATAAAGAGTTTTGTAAAATCTGGGTACTGTAATATTGGCTCTGAACAAGTGGCATTTCCGAGTCTTTCAAATGCCTTTTGTTCGTTACTTGTCCATTTAAAAAGAATATTATCCTTTAATAAATGCGTTAGTGGTTTTCATTTTTTTGCAAATTCGGGGATTAATCGTCGATAGTAGCCGATCAATCCCAGAAACTGCTTCATATTCTTCTTTATTTTTGGTATTGGAAAATTTGCCACAGCTTCGATATTTCTTGGATCAGGCTTTACTCCCTCTTAGGTTATTACATGACCTAAATAGGTTACTTCGCGTCGTAAGAAATGACATTTTTCAGGTTGAAGAGTTATCCCTGCATATCTCAGACACCACAACAATGCTCGTATTTTCCTATCATTATCATCCAAATTAACAGCATAAATGACAATATCATCCATATAAACAAACAATTCAATTCCCTGAAGGCCTGTGAGTACCTGATCCATAACTCTTTGAAAGGTAGTCGGGGCGTTTTTCAACCCAAATGGCATTCGAGTAAATTCTAAATGGGCATATGGTGTCGAAAAAGCTTCCTTCCATCCAACTGATCCAAAATTTCTGTTATATTGGGTAGTGGATAGGCATCGACGATCGTCTTTTCATTTAAAGAACGATAATCGATGACCATCCTCCATTTTCTATTACCCTGGGAATCTGATTTTTTCGGAACAATCCACAATGGTGAATTATATGGTGAAACAGACGGATGAATTATTCCAGAAGAGAACAATTCATCAGTCTGCTTACGAATTTCATCCCTGTGAATATGGGGATAACGATATTGTTTTACATTAACATGTTTTGAATTTTTATTATATTTTGAAGAAATTTTCTCTGAAATAGAAAGATCATATTCTTCTAATTCTACTAGTGGCAAGGTTAAGTGCACGTTATTGTTGTTACTATTTATCATAAAAATTCTTACTATTCCATTATTATTTAAAACCAAACATTCCCCACTAAAAATTACAGGACCATAGGGAAGACGAGATACATAGCCTTCCTTTAAGTTTGTCCTTTTAAGTATAGCTTGTACTAAAACTCTTGATTTTGCAGGTAATGTTACTGTGGCGTGAGACAATAATGGAAAACCCAACTCCCCCAAATGAAGACTATCATCTAAAAAATTGAAAACAGCATGATGCTGCCTCAAATCTTCAACTCCAAGAATTCCGTCCTGCTGAATAGGAAAGGATTCCGTAACAACCTGAAAAGGGGTCTCCAAGCCTTTTATCATCAATTTTACTTCTCCCAAGGTACTAATCATTTTTTCGCTAATCCCTATCAAATGCAAAATTCTTTTCCTATTAATCCATACTCGCGAGTCCTAAGATTTTTCTTTAATTATATTTACGCTCGATCCAGTATCAATTAGAATTGTTGCCTTACCTTTAACCAAGAAAAAATGCTCGAAAATAATCATGGGCATTAACCCGAGTTCTTCTTTTGATTTGTATTGGAGGATGACTCGGTTATAACCGAATTCTGCTTCAGGATCGCTTAGCATCCGTTTGAATGATCCTGTTTCGGATTTAAATAATCATCTAGCTTACGTTTTAAATTTCCCCTTTCCATATCATGCCTCTTTTTAACCAGACATTTTCTAATATTATGACTTTTAAGATTGCAATAGTAACATGCTCCTTTCTCTCTCTCTTTTACATTATTTATCAACTGAGGACAATCTCTTCTCATGTGTCCATACTCTTTACATTCAAAACATTTAATATTTTCCCACTTAAAATTATTTTTATTTTCTCAGGGTTTCTTATCCTAAAGATACATCATTTCCTTTCGCAAGGGAAAATTTCGCTCGCCATTTCCAAATTTTCCCGATATGCCCTGGTCCCTAATAGGAACATGGATCCTATTCCAACTTTTCCACTGAAGATCCGCCTGATTCGCTAGTGCTTTGGCCTTCTCCAATTTATCTCAATCTTTATTCTGAATTTGGGAGTAAACATCTTTATCTAATACTCTTAAAAAAATTCCCACACTAGTTACCCGATTTGCCTCGCAGATTCCCAATGCCCTTTCGATTGGAGTATTTTCCATTATTTGGTTTGTTAATTTATTTAATATCTGGCAGACCCGCGCCCCATATTCAGGTATTGATTCCCCAGTTGTTCTCTTTACGTTTGTCAAATCCTGTAATAATTGACTCGCATCTTTCTGAGGCGAGTAAATTTGTTCTAGGGTTTTTAAAATTCCTTCCAAAGTTATTCCCACCCTATCCTGGATATGAATACGAGCTTCCCCAGTTATATTGGTTTTAATCAACATGGTTAAATATGGGGCCGGTCCCTCGTTGCCACTACCCTTACCGGGCGGGTTTCTCGTTGCCGTAACCCTTCACGGGCCCAGTGACTGCTTCTGATTCGAGCCTTGGCTGAACCTCTCTCATTTTCTTGCGCTGACGGGTCCTGGGCCTTCCATGTAGCCGTCCCAGGATTATCCGCCCACACTCAAAACCAATTAAGGCGCTCGAACACTTGAAAATTTAAATTCTCAAGGTTTTTCAGAAATTCCGAATTTGTTATTGATTATGATACATGAACTAAAGCACTTCCCTTTTCACTTAATGGCATGTAAATTTCATAGTAGTTTCCCCTAACAATGACTTGACATTGCTTTATTTCCAAATTATTATAATTTCCAGAATCTTCAATATCATCTTCCAACGTGCTGGGAAAATATTCAGTAAATTGTACAATTCCTACTGAAGTTGGTATGTAAATTTCCCAACGATTTTTATACACAATTTTCCCACATAAATAATCTATAATTTCACTGCTATGAAAAATCAAATCTATTTTATATGAATCAGTGAGAAGAGACATTATTGTTCAATTTTACCTGACGTTGAATATTTCCCTGTTTTAATATTTTTTCCATTCGGTTTCAGGAAGGCATCTAATTTTTCCCTACCCTGTGGAACTTGTTTTCTACTTGAAAGAGGCTGTAAGTAGATCCGAGGACACCCCTTGCTTTTTAGGCACCTTTCCCAGGCTTGTAATCCATCCATTCAAAATAATTTCTTTTCTACAATTTTACAACTCTACTAAATCGGGGTTGATCCAATAATACCGATACTGACCTCACTTCAAGGTGCAGCTATTCCACCGCTGTCACCAATTGTTACGTCCTAAATTCCACTAGTTCCATCGGTGATTGGACGAAACTTCCAGATGGTCCGTTGCTGACTTTTATTGGCTTGAAAACCAATTACCTTAAAAGTTAGGTCTTGGGTATTTCAACCGAATAGAATAAAATTACACTGACACCAAAACTAAATTATTAATAGTTATTTATTTTTTCAAACCCACCTTTTTCTTTAATTAACAATTAGTTAAATTAAAAATTTCACAAATAGTTAGATTGTCATAATTTTTTCACGCGCGCACAACCACGTCAGTTTGAATTATTTAGTCCATGAATTAACAAAATTTCACTGTTAAATTCAATTTAATTAATTTAAATGCATTAAACTGATCCTAAATCCGATTCTGAATCGCTTACTAAGTTAGCACGCGGAATGGTATATTGACTAACCCCTGTGGGGGTGTAAATTATAATAACTATACAATTTAATTCCTCGTACACGCGGCAAAATTGAAAAGGTTGAAATTCAGGATCAGAAAAGATCTCCAATAAACTAAAAAGTATGCTTTCCGGAGCTGACATTACAAATTAATGTATCAATTATCACGAAGAAAGTTCAGTTGTGATTATGATAGTTTAAAAAGGGCCGAAGGCTTTTTTTCTGACGTTCCTCCACTAGCACGCTTATATTTATAAACTTAATTCTAGTGACGTAGGAAGGGTCCACATCGAAATTTCGACACTTTTAACCAATTGCATTGTAAGTTTCATCCCGATGTCGACACCTCCCACCAACCAGCGCTTAGATGATCTCACCCTCGACGTCACAAGGAAGGGCTAAGATCATTGCAGGCTGATTCAGGAATTGCATCAAGTGATTCAACCCCACATCTTAATTTATTACCTTTTCATCGCCTTAAAGTCGCGACTTAATCTCTAATAGAAGTTTCTATTTCCTATGACTTATAACCATCGCTAATTTATCTATGAGAGAGAGAGAGTATTGAGAAGAATGCGTTCCCCCCATTGCACCATTATATGAAACCTATTTAACAATGATTCACTAATGCATTGGCCAATTAACCACGTTCTCCTTCTGTATTAAATAATTAAATTAATGGGATCAAATTAATATTTGATCTCATTAATTCCTGTTTAATAATTGATCAAACTTATGTTTTGATTATCCTTGACTTCATATTTTAACCAACAATCCTTCCTTTAGAAGGAATTTAAATTTAAATTCTTTACCGCCTAAAAATTGCGTGACGTAACTTCCGGAAAGTCGCACGACGTCACACCTTATAGTTTGCATGCATTGCCGGAGTTTTTAAAAATTGTTTTTGTTTTTTCGACATGCAGAGTGAATATTTAGAAAAATTTTCGGGTGTGAAAACGCAAATTTCATGAGTTTCTTTTTTTAAAATTATTTATTGCGTTTTAGGAAGGTATTGACTTTTGGAGACTATTTATGCAGATATAATATTTATTCGAACGATATGTTCGCTCTAAGAGTACAGTATAGAATGCGCTGAGCCAGGAGGCCAGTCTGCTTATATACAATTCCTTATCTTGACCTTTGGACCAATATGGCGTTGATCGTTGGACCTCTTCACAGTTCCCCCTTCCTAGACTAAATCATGCCCTCATGTTTTTTTAAAAGGGGAGCAGTTGCTGCCGCTGGGCGATATCTGACAGAAGATTCAAAAGTTCCGTCATTTTGATGGTATATTGTAGCCGGGGCATGTATTTTATAGATGACTTTTCCGCAAGGTGTTGTCATTAAGATCATCCGTAGTAATTGAAGTAAACCGCATTTCCATAGTCCAAGAAATAGAATGAGTGCTAGGCTGGTATAACCTAGTTTCTCAAGAATAGTAGTACCAGTTGTCCACCATGAGTGCTGACGCCTAATATTCAGGGAGTCAGTGAGGTCTTGCTGGGCTAAAGAGAGATCGTGTGCTGAATCTTTTAATTGCTGTAAGTTCAGGTGAGCATTAGTAAATTCAGGTAAAGAAATAAAATTATTTTCCAAAATAGACAATTCAAGTTTTGAGAAATTGAATGATATTTGTTGTGATTTTATAGGTTTATCTCTGGAAAAATGTGTTGTGGCTGGAAAAATTTTCCCTACTGAGCTAGCCTGGCAGTGGTCTGCTAAGGTCAACACAGAAGATTAAGTAATGATTTCCTCCTTGTCCATGCTGCTTGTGCAGCTAATTGTGAGACGTAGTGGGTTATATGGTGAGATGTACCATTGATAACCGTTAGAGAAGCTGTAAATGTAGTCTGTCATCATTTTTAAATATTTCTTTTCGCAGGATGTTCCCTCTTGCTTCAGTAGCCATGAGATGCATGGATCTGAAAGTTGAATTTGTTTTATGATGTTGGTGATCTTGTAGAAATGAAGCTCTCCAGCATCTTTGCATTTTGTCTCGTCTATTGTGGTATACATTAACTCATCTTCTGTGACAGCAAGAGGCTTATCATGAATCCCGTCGAATATACATGAATTCAGATATGAGTGCTGTGGAAGTGTGATGAAACGAGACACAGGATATTTCCGTGCTTCAGGTATAGGCGTATGAACTTTATAAATTAGTTTAGTTGCGATCAATGTGACATCTACTTTACTGATTTTCATATATAAAAAGTAATTTTGTTCTGTCAATGGGTGCGGAAGGGATTTTGGTATATTTGTCTGAATTGTTTGAATGGACGTTATGAAATCCCTGGGTGTAACTAGGTCAGGGGAAAGGATTCCGTTTCTTGATTCTGCTATATCAGTTCGTATTGATTGCATCATATCTATTATTTCTTCCAAATTTACTTCGGTGTTGAACAAAGAATTTAATATACTCATATTTGCAGTTAGGGTGTTAAAAGAGTCTGTCATGGCTCTTGTGAAGTTTTGCATTTGTCCTAAATCCTTCGTGGGTTTCTCGTGAATTTCCTGGATTTTTAATATCGTTGTTTTTAATAAGCTTGTTTGATTTTTGATGAAGACGGCTATTCCTTGTGTTTTGTTATATACCTCGTCTATATCCGCGTTTATTTATTCTGCATCACTTGCGCTCATTGTTCCAAATAAGTATTTCGTAGCACTTCCGACAAAGTTAAAAAGTCCACGCTTCGTGCGTTTATTTGATAAAGATTTGATATTGTCATATCTTTTAGAGATTTTAGACATTCGGTTATTTAGAGCATCGATTGATTTTTGTGTGGTGCATTTAGGTTTTATTGATTGACAATATAAATTTAAAGAATTTGTATATCTCTGTAGTAGCTTTAAATCAGGTTGCAGTTCTTCTATATTGATGAAGTAGACCGTGTCCCATGTTTTGTGGTATAGCTGTGTTGTAAAAAGAGGTTCCTGTAGTATGGGAGTGTTGATTACCTCGATGTTGTACATCCCTGCCACAGTTGTTACCTATGCAAAAGTTTGTCTAGTTATCAGTTGCGTGATAAGGCTTTATTTAATTAAAATGTCGTAAGGCCTTTTTTCCGTTAAAATATACGGTTACAGTCTTGGTATCTTGATTAACTTTTAATACTACTAGTGACATGAATTTAGCTTGCCCCAACATACAGAGAATTTCCTCGATTGATGGGAGTGGATAATTGTCTTGCACCGTGTATTCGTTTAGCTTCCTGAAATCCATAACTAATCTCCATTTTTGCTTTCCACTAGCGTCTAATTTTTTCTTTACCAGCCAAACTTTAGCTTGGTAAGGAGAAAATTACAGCCTGATTAAACATTTTTCTTCATACTCGCGGATTTGACGCTCGATCTCTGGTTGGAATAAGAGCGGATGTTTGTAGAGCGGGGTGTTTATAGGTTTATTAGTGGAAAGTTTAATATAATGTTCCACATCAGTCACAAGGGGCATTGGATCATTTTCTAGATAATAGATATCATTGTATTTTGCGATTAAATCTGATATTTCTGACATTAACTTTGGGTCTAAATGTTCCAGAGATGATTTCTGCAGTAACTCTTTTTTTCTTTTATCTTGACTTACTTTCTTATTAATGTTAAAAATTGGAATGGTGTTCAATTGGTTGTAAAAATCTGATAAGAATGTTTTACGTTCTTTTAATGATTTTTTGTTGTCAAGAATTTTTGAAATTAGAGTTCTTCTATTTTCTGCTCCTGCCAGCTTACCTTTGTGTTCTGATGCTAAGAAGGGATTAATTTTCAAATCTTTACTTTTAATTCCTATTGTTTGTTTTTGATCAGTGGCATTTACAGTTAAAACTTTCATTTCATTGTTTTCACTGTGATAGATACCAGGTAAAACTCCTTTTCCACTAACAATATAATCTCCACTTTTTATGTCTATCTTTATTTCGTATTCTGTTGGTTTCACATAAAATATCACCGGATTGTAATTGCCATGCAAAGGAATTGAGATGTTTGGGAGTTCTAAGGAATTTGTTATGAAATTAATTTTGGCTTTATTTCTCTCTAACCAGGCCCTGTCGAGGATTCCATCAAACTCGGTGGGCAAATCATTCTTTACTACATAGAATTGATGACTAACTTCTTTAGAAGAAAGTGTACAGAGTCCTAATGTTTCGTGTATGCCATTTACTATTTCAAATTTCTTTCTATTATTTAATGGAAATTTTTCTGGTTTGCATCCTTTTTCTAAACATCCTGTCTTTATGAATGATTCTGGGCTACCAGTATCTACCAGTAATCTTCGTTGTATTCTGTATCCGGCAAGTTTACATTTGACGAATGGGTGTCCTCCGTCTCTTCGTCCTCCGAGGAATATTCTTCGGGGTTCGTTTCTTGTTGGTAGATATTTTCTGTTTGCTGATTCTCCTCTGTTAAATACGCCCGTTTTATTGGAGGGTCTTTTTCCGCATTGTTGGTTTTGTGAAAATTTCCTCGTTCCTTATTTTGCTTCGTATAACACTGGCTTTCACTGCGTCCGGGTTTTGAGCAATATGTGCATTTTTTCTCACTTCTTTCCTCTCTAGGCTTTATCACTGTCGGAGGTTCCCTTCTGAATTGCGTTTTTTGTACTTTCCTCTGTAGATGATTAATGTTTCTGTTTCATTCTCGTTCTCTTTCCAAATAGTCTCGTTCCTCTTGAAGAGCCATTTGGTATGCGTCATTCAATCGGGTTGGACCTTTTACCGCTACTTTACTGCTTATCTCGTTTCTCAATACGTCTGTGAACTTCTTTTCGCGGATAAGGTTCTCTTTCCGTCACTCAGTCTTTAAATTCAGCCTCGGTATAATCTATAGCTCGTTGTATTTGTCTATCCTTTTCTGAATATCTCTTTATATAACTGTCTACGCGTTCGTTGATCATTTGGCATAATTGGTTCCTTTCCTGTTGTAGTAGAAACAAAGTCTTTACACGCTTACCGAATTCTATCGTAAGTGCTTCCGACACTTTCTTCGATGTGAGTGGGGGCAGGATTCGAGTGGCCACGCGTTGAGCTTCGCCCTTTAATTTACGTGCACGCACTCCGCGTATGAATTCACTGAGCAAAGATTCTTTCATATCTGTTGATGTACTAAACGCGATTATGGCATCTACAGAGATTCGAAGGTCATCCTTGAATGCTTTCACGGTTTTAGTCCCGTCGAACTGCATGACATTTTTTAATAAACTGTCAATTGTTTTTCTATCACTTTCAATTAGAAAATATCGAACACTTTCCGGTTGTGGCATTTGTAACGGTAACTGTAAAGGTGGGGCACTGGGGTTTGGATTTTGATTGCTTTGTTTGATTCTTTCCGCGCGTAGATGTTTGTTCCTTTTTGAAGACCCATTGCCTTTAATTGTTTCTCCATTTCCCTCATCATAGCTTTCATTGTGAAATATTCGTCGCGAAGGGTTTCTGGGGTCGCTGAACTTAGATTTTCGCCTGACAGATATCTTTTTAATTTAGAGCCGAATTTTGTCGGGTTGGTCATTTTCACTATTATTTGTTTGGGAAAATGAACGTTATTTTGAACCGTTTCGTGGAAATTATCGCTCACTTCACTTGTCTCACTATGCGTGGGTGATTCTCCACTTGTATCGCTTTTTATTGTGTATGAATCACGGAATTATGTAAACATCAATGTATATTTTATCTTTCATATGTGTTTTGTGGCAGTAAACTTCGCCTTTTATTATTTTCAATAAATCAAATCAAACGGCAACATTCAAAATTCAGTTATAATGTGTTTACTGACTGTCTGGGTTTGTACTTTTTTCGACACTTTATCCACACTTTTGTGTCTGTGTATCTGTTTGTGTTGTTTAAATGAAGTTGGTACTTACCCAGATCAGCAGTGCAGTTATTATCTGCATCTCTAGCCTCCGCATACAGTTCAGGTGTCTCCTTAAAACTGCAGCTCCTCGGGTCTTGAAGAAAAAGTTTGAAGATTTCTCAGGGTCTCAGAAGATCTTTCCTTCCACCGTTGCTATGCGGATGTCGATGTGCGTTGTGTCGGTCTGACGTCAGAGCTGAGCCGCTGTTGCTATGCGAGATTACTTCCAAGTTTCCGGGAGGTTTCTTTCCAAGGGTCCTATGAAGACGAATTCCTGTATCCTGGCAGGATCGCCACTGTGAAAACGCAAATTTTATGAGTTTCTTTTTTTAAAATTATTTATTGCGTTTTAGGAAGGTATTGACTTTTGGAGACTATTTATGCAGATATAATATTTATTTGAACGATATGTTCGCTCTAAGAGTACAGTATAGAATGCGCTGAGCCAGGAGGCCAGTCTGCTTATATACAATTCCTTATCTTGACCTTTGGACCAATATGACGTTGATCGTTGGACCTCTTCACACGGGAGATGTAAAGACCCGATATATCCAAAAATTGGGAAAAAAAATCGAAACTTTGATCCATATGTTCTTAGAAATATAGATTTTGTTGAAAATTTAAGCTCAGTGCCCTCGGTGACAATAGTGGATATAGTGTCATATTTTATTCAATTTCACCTTTGTTACACTGCAAAACAAGTGAAAGCTTATAAAAGTTTGGAAGCTTATAAGTTTTATGAAGCTGATTCTGTAGTGAAAGTGAAGTGCAAGCAGTTCAATGAGACTATTCTGCTTCGGAGTGAGACTATAATGTTACAATATAGTATTTTTAGTTTTAAGTTAATATTTTTAGTTATAACTTATTATCTTCTACGAGTATGAACATTAATATTAAGGAATATTTGTGTGAAGTGTTCTATTCATTTAAATTTAAGTTATCAAATTCTATTGCTGACGTAAAAGGCGATGTCAGTTTATTGATATTTTGAGGTTAGGAGCAACCTATTCCAAGAGCGATCAGCTCGCAGGATTAAAAATCTCAAGTGATATTATTCAAAAGTTTTAACATTGCATTCCTCTTTCATAGTTTAATGTAAATAAGTAGTATTTTTAATAAAATCTATAAAAAAAAATTTTTCCGTGAGAAATACGGAAAATGTACATCTCAATAAAACTATACAAAAATTCAAGATTTTTTTTGATACAAAAAAGCAAAAAATACCCATTTAAAAAATCTCTACCTTCTGCTAACAAATTTTTCATTTTCTCTAGCCAAGAAGATTAACTTTCTATAAAAAAGAGAAGTTTTTCAACGAAATACACGCATTTTTAACCAGAAAGAGATACACTTTGAAACAAAAGTAAAAAAGTTGTATGTACAGTTAGATATTAAATTGTCACAAAACAAAATAATTTTCAAATAAAATGCTTGTATATTTGACCAAGTAAATTAATTTTTAAATACAATCATGAATCTTGAATTATTGAAAAGGATTTTTAAGCAAAATATATTTTCTCATATGACAAGGACCGAAGATTTACGTCTCAAAAATCTGTACGAAAATTCAAGATTTTTCTTGATAAAAAAAGCGAAAAATACTAATTTAAAAAATCTTTACCTTATGCTAACGAATTTTTCATTTTGTCTGGCCAAGAAGATTAATTTTCTACCAAAAAAGACAACTTTTTCAACAAAAGGCACGAATTTTTGACCAAAAAGAGATAGACTTTAAAATCAAAGTGAAAAAGTTATATGTATAGTTAGATATTAAATTTTTACAAAAACAAAAAATTTTAAAATAAAAACTTGTATTTTTGACCATAAATGTTTAAATATAATTATGAATCTTAAATGAATTAAAATTATTTTTAAGCTGGAGAGCCTGTATGATATAAATTACAAACGATTGTATATAAATATAAATCACAAATAATTCTTCCGCTACGGTTGTGGTGAAGATAACCTCGCAAACATAACCTCACACTCTACACGCATATATTTTTTACCTAACACTCATAAAATGTTCCTCGCAAATCCGGGCATTTTCTTACTGATTTGCACATAAAGGCCCACAACGCAAAACACTTATCCACATTTCCCTTCTGCTCTTTGAAAATGTAATAACTTTACTTGTTGACAGATCACTAGGCTCAAGACGAGATTTACCTTCCAGGAGAAAACGCCACGGCGAAGCACATCGTTTTCAACGCGTCATTGACGCGTAGCTTCGACCATTGGGTACTAAAAATTATTACACGGCTGTGGCGGCTGCGTTTCACGCGCCGCTCGACCGTTTGTCACGTCTCCGTATCTGCGACTGGAGTAGCGCTACTCAAATCGTGCGTTTCAGTTTATGACTACTTCTCACTGAATCTTATGGCGTCCTTTCCTATGCACGAAACCCGACGCGCGGCGGTAGAGACCCCGAGGGTGGCTATAAATGGCGGCGACTAGACTGCTCTGTAAGCAGTCTAGCCGCCCAGCCGCCGCGACTTGAGTATTCAAAAGTGTGTACCTTCTACTTATAATTATGGATAATTCGAAACTAATTACACTTGTGCGTCAACATCCATGCATCTTTGATACAAGAATGTTGCAAGAATGAATGTGTTTGATGCAAGAATGTCTTCAAGTCATCTTCAACCAATGACAGAATGTAATTAAACTGGCTGATATTAACGCGGAAAAATTTTTGGAACACTGTGTCATCACTATAAAGATGCCACTTAATTAAAGTTTTCTGAAATCTCTCCGATTCCCTGTTTAAAAAAAGTTCTCGAATTTCACTTCTACTTGCCTCATTCAATAAAAGCATAAGAAGTGCTTCCTCTTCTTCCTCAAGAAGATTAATTGTACTACGCGCCTCCTCCTCAGATCACAAGTCGTAGTACCCTGCCCCCATCCCGATGGCGCCACAAGGTTGACAGAAATACCAAAAATTTTTGGTAATGTACTGCCTAATACACTGTCCGTGCGTTCCGGTCCCATTCCATCATTTCTTTTCTTTTTGCCTAAATGGTTAGTCACGTTGATTGAACTGTGTGATAAAAATCTATGAAATAGGACATAAACGCAGATACGAAGGAAAAGAGGAAAGAATTTCAAAAAAGTTAAGAAGATTGAAGCAAAAAATGGAGGACCAAGAAAAAGAACTTCGTGGACTACAGGAAAAAAGTAAGTATAACCTCACTTTTGTTACAGATACTTAGCGTCTGCAAGATTGTGTGCCCTCGTACGGTTTATCGAAAGATTAAACATCTCTCGATGTTGGAACACACATGAAAGAGGGAAAAACCGAAAAGTGTTTATGTCGTTCAAGTAACGTCCTGGTTTTTCCCTGTCAGATAAGACAAGTTTTCGATAGAAAACAAGTTTTTCTTACTGACGTAATGAAGATAGGTGCAAGTCACATACAATTGTATAATCTTTTTTCAATACGAATTAAGACGATCCATTTTTCACTCCAGTGTAGTTTAGTACACACCATACAAAGCGGACAGATATGTTTCTTACAAATCCTTTCTTTTCTGGTTGTTTCCAGAGAGGAATGCCAACTCCGAGTCTCCGCCTAGAAGAAGATCTCATAAAAGAAATCGATCTTCAAGTCAGGATCGAAACTCTCAGATCTCTTCAAGGAATTCCCGGCCACGACCACATGATCTACCATCAGAATCAAGTTATGATTCTTGCAGGGAATAACCATATAACAGATTACAACATCTATATGACAGATCACCATCCGAATATGAGAGATCGCGTTTCCGATATAACAAATTGCGATCACGATATGATACACGTTCGCTCAGTTTTTCTCCAAAAAGAACCTACCATCGTCGTTCAGTAAAAGGGCTGAACATTTGTCTCAAAAATCCCTAGGTAAGTCAAAATCTCCGTCACATCAGCAGAAGGAACAACAGCTCACTCCAGAGAAAATCTTTAATGAAAATTCCTTCAAAAAGAATAGCGGCCCTGATTCGTCTGGTAAACAATCCGTAGAGAATGTAATGTTTGACCCAAAATCAAATGAAGGAAAGCAGAAAGAACAAGTGATAGAACGTATCCTTGATGCAGAGGTTCTAGAAGCTATGGGAAAACGTCTCTAGTTCGAGAAAATACGAGGGTCAGTGATTCATACAGATATCGTAGTAAGCTGGGATGAGATTTTAGAAAAAGGGTTACCAAAGGAGAACCGTAAAAAATATACGAAACATACCCTATGCCTACTAATTGTGTCCAATACGAGCGTCTTAAGCTTAATAAAGAAATTAAGGCATCTTTGACTCAACCTATTGTCACGAGGGATAATCGAATCAATGATAAACAAGAAAACGTATCAGTGTGCTTAGCAGCATTAAGCACAATTTTATCAAAGTTATTAATAAATGAATCCGTTAAAAGATTTGATAACGATTTTAAGTGATGTTTCTCGCATATTGGTAGACCTGCAGCATGATGAGACCCGTATTAGACGCCTCTTACTTACGTCTGCACTCAATCCAGCTATGAAAGAAACTCTAACCGCAACTAGAGCCGGTGAGTGGCTATTTGGAGACAATCTTATCGAAACATTAAAAACCGCTAAAAGTTTGAATAAATCATCGCAGGACTTGAAGCCTGAAATAAAGAATGCACCAACAAATGCAAATAGGTCAAAAAACCCGAAAGGCCCCACCCGCCAGAATACTCAACAATCCGGAGCGGGGGGCATCGTAAACCATTTACTCCTGCAGGGAAGAACTACAAACGCTCGAGCTGCAATCGCCCGAGCTACAATTTCCTGAACTTCAATCGCCCGAACTACAGTCACCCGATGACTGCGAGGACGGACAGCAGACCGAGCTTCTACAGGAAATAACGTTAGATCCAAATGTAAGTACTTGATCAGGTTCTTTTTCAAGTCAACCAACTCAAATAAAAGTACCAGAGGAACCATGCTGGTCGCAAAAAGAAAAGCAACGAATGTCAGAACAAATAGAAGAATTGCTCAGCAAAGGAGCAATTCAAAGATGCCAAAATCGGCCAGACCAGTTCCTGTAACCTTCTTTTCTTGCTCCCAAACTGGGCGTTTCTTATCGATTCATTCTTAATCTTTAGGAATTAAACAAATTTATAATCACAAAACATTTTAAGTTAGAAGACATACGAATGGCACGAGACTTAATCAAACCTAACAGTCTCATGGCAACCGTGGATCTTCAAGACGCATATTACCTCGTTCCAATCGCTGATTCATTTAGAAAATTTTTAAGATTCACTTTCATCGGCTAAGCATTTGAGTTTCTTTGTCTACCTTTTGGATTGAACAGCGCCCCGTATGTCTTAACCAAATTGATGAAACAGGTCATATCTTTGATGCGTCAACAGGGTTATGTGTCTGTCATTTACTTGGACAATATACTTTTGTTTGGAGATTCTGAGAAAGAATGTGCAGAGAATGTACTTGAAACTTTGCTTTTACTAGAAAATTTAGCTTTTATAATTAACAGAGAGAAAAGTCATTTAAAACCCGCTAAAGAACGCAAATTTTTAGGGTTTATTTTAAACTCTAATGATATGAAAATCCAGTTACCGCCAGAAAAAAAGGAAGATATTAAAAAACTACAAAGTACATTCGTTTTACAAAATTCGAGATTTTGCGTCAATGATAGGCATTTTGGGATCATGTTTCTTAGCAAGCAAATATGGCTGGGCCCCTATGAAAGACCTCGAGCGTGAAAAATATAGAGCACTGAAAAAGAATAATGATAATTTCGATTCAATGGTACAACTAACACTTTCAGTGAAAAATGACCTATCTTGGTGGAGGAAAAATATTTCACACATTTTTAATCCTATTTTTAGTCCTAGATTTGTGATAAGAATTTTCTAAGATGCATCTCTCTCAGGCTGGGGCGCTTGTTGCAATAAAAATTCAGCACACAGATTTTTGAATTAAGAGGAGCGAAATCAGCCTATAAATCACCTCGAATTAAAGGCAGCCTTCTTTGGTCTAAAATGCTTCGCCAATGATCTCAAGAACTGTGACGTCCTATTGTGCATTGACAATACGACTGCAATTTCCTACGTAAATCGTATGGGTGGGATACGTTTTCAAAAATTAAGCAGAATTGCCAAATCTATTTGGGAATGGTGTGAATGTCGCAATATTTGGATCTTTGCCTCGTATATCCGATCTGAAGACAATGTAATTGCATATCAAGAATCCTGTCAGTTGAAACCAGAAATCGAATACAGTCTTTCACAGAAAGCCTTCCAAGAAATTAAAAAAGCTTTTGGAAATCCAGACATTGACTTACTCGAGCGTCGAATTAATAAAAAAATGTCATAAATACATTTCTTTGAAACATAATCCTGGATCAATTACACGCTCAATTGGAAGAATATATATTTCTACGCTTTCCCACCATTCTCTGTAATTCCCAAGGTTTTGAAGAAAATAATTAAGGGCAATGCCAGAGGTATTCTGATCGTGCTATACTGGCCATCATAAGTATGGTTTCCCCGATGCATACGAATGTTTGAGTCAACCATAAAGTTTGAGCCTCATATTAACCTTTTATGTTCCTCCAACAGGGAACCTCATCCACTCTGGTCCCAGCTTTCCCTGGTGGCAGGAGTCTTATCGACCAAGCGTACAAATTTAAAAATATGTCTTCGAACACTATCAGAATTTGTATCGCTTCACTGTCATCTTCATCTCTACGTCAATACAATTCAGCGCTGAAAAAATAGTGGACATTTTGTTATTCTACTGGAATCTCGGTTCTCTCCGCTACTATCTCAAATGCCATGCAATTTCTCTTGAAGGAATTTGAGAAAGGAGCTGCAAATGGATCCATTAATTCGTTGAGATCAGAAGTTGCTCTTATCTTGGGGCCTCATATTGGAGAAGATGCATCTGTAAAAAGATTTTGCAGAGGAACTGCTAAATTACGACCAGGTCAAAGGAAATATGACTTGACGTTAGACCCTAAAGTTGTTGTTGACCATATCTCACAATGGTCTCCAAATCAAGAAATTGCATTAGAACTCCTGTCTAAGAAAGTAGCCGTATTATTAGCTTTAACAACAGGACATCGAGTACAAACCGTCACAGAGATTAACATTTACAATATAGAAAAGAAAAACAATCGAATAGAGATAAAAATCCCGACACAATTGAAGACGTCTGATCCAAATAGGCCACAGCCAAATTTGATTCTCCCATTCTTTCTAGACGATCCAACAGTATGCGTAGCATCAGCTCTGGAAGTATAATTACACCGTACTAGTGCCCTGCGCAAGGACACTAATGAATTTTTCATTTCCTGGAGAAAACCATACAAAGCCATTACAAGTCAATCTTTAAGCAGATGGATCAAAGATACATTAGAGAAAAGCGGTTTAGATACTACGACGTTCTCGGTGTACAGCACATGACATGCACCTGCATCTGCAGCTAAAAGAAATGGTGTAAACATCGATCTCATAAGAAAAACTTCTGGATGGACTTCGTCATCTCAAACTTTTGCAAAGTTCTATGATTGTGAACTACAAAAAAACCGTAGCAATTATGCTAAAGCAGTTCTAAAACACCAAAAAGTTTTCTTTTTAATTATAACTTCTTACTTTCTCTTGATTTATGTTCCTGAATATGGAAAATAAAAGCTCTTTTTTTAATTAGTTAATGACGAATTCATCATATTACAACACAGTTCAAAATTTTATATTGCCGTACACCTTTGAACATCTACAACTTGTGATCTGAGGAGGAGGCGCGTAATGCAATTGAATGATTAAACGAACTTACCTAGTAAAGTTGTGTGACAATTGTATGAAGCGCCTCCTAAAAAAGATGAGTCCCTCCCATTTCTTCCCAACCCATAGTAATGTACGGCAATTCTTTAAGATAATGATGGAATGGCAACCGGAACGCACGGACAGTGGATTAGGCAGTACATTACCAAAAAATTTTGGTATTTCTGTCAACCTTGTGGCGCCATCGGCATGGGGGCAGGGTACTACAACAGGTGATCTTTCGGAGAAGGCGCTTCATACAATTGTAATAGAACTTCACTAGGTTAGTTCGTTTAATCAATCAATTATTAATTGATCCATCCAGTCATGTGCTATTATACAACCTACTGCAGCAGACGTTCAAACTGGACTGACTACAGATCATGATCTAATTGATCATGCTACAGTAAATGAAATGCAAATTGACCTGGTCGCTTACCTCCAGACGCCCCGCAGGAAACCCGTAATAATCACTAATCGCGCGACTTGTTTCTCGCAAATCAAGTAGCGCGACTTCAGTCGCGCATACGGGAACCCACCTTTAGCAAGCCATGAGCCACGGTTCGATCACTCACGGCGCTTTGCACCGTTGATCACGGTTCATGGAGCCGTAGAGATTACTGTCGAAACTAGGGTACTATATTAGACAGGAATATGCAACCACCATTCTGGTTCCTGGACAGTTCGCGGGGAAACAGTGCGATAAGCATGTCGTATAGTTTAATTAAAATTAAGTTTAGAATATAAGAAAAATGGTCTGCTGCAGTGCTCCGTTTTGTAAAAATAGAAGCGATGGATTTAAACTTTACTGTTTTCCACTAGGGCGAAGAGAAAGACGTCAATGTGGATCATAAATTGTAGACGCGACAAATGAAAACCGAATTTAAATTCAAGATAATGCGAATTTATTACTAATATTTATGACTATCACAATATAATTCAAATATAGTGGGTCTGAAGATTATGTTTACATGTAATTAAATTGCCTATGAGCATTTTTTGATATATTAAAGTATATGAAAGTCCGATTTGTACGATAGAAATCACAGGCCAGCAAAAGAATTCGTAATATCAAAGATATTA
>NC_046665.1:24426152-24434707 GCF_010883055.1 Belonocnema kinseyi | reverse complement strand
ATATCGGTCTCAAACTTTGAGAAATGCAAGAGCCGAAAGAAAACTACGTTAAAGTACAAAGCTTAATAATAAAAGATGTAGAAAAAAATATTTCAACAATCAATTCCAACGGCAGTACCTAAACGTACTTTATTGTACTCTGATACATTTCCCAATGTTTCAGCTCGATATTTTATTTACAAAAAAAGTTCTTAGGTTCAAAGAAACATTCAGTGAACTGAAAAACTCTCGTCGGTAATATAGTTATTTAGCTGTGTCACATGCCCTTAATGTCAAAATATGAAAGTACGCAAGAACAGGGTAGCCAGCATAATCGGTTAGGTTAGGTCAGGTTTTGTTAGATTAGGATAGGTTAAACCTCTATGTAGATTAAGCCGACGCTGAATGAAACGGTACCGCAAACACAACGGGACAACACAATCAGTTTAATTGTGTTTCGTGAGGTTAGGTTAGGCTAGGTTAGATTTATTTCTAGGTTAGGCTCGAGTTGACCCATTTGATGTAGCACACATTTGTTACTGGGAAAATATAATGTTGCTTCCAGAGCTTTACGTGTAGTTCAGTAAATTTCTGTTAATTTAGGTTAGGTGAGGTCAGGTTCTGTTGGGTAAAGTTATGTTAAATAAGTTGATATCAGGCAAGGTTGATCCTTCATAGTTGTCGACATGTTTTTGAAGTGAAAATTTGCATCACTGGCATTATTTTGAAATTTATTTGCCTCAGTGCATGATTTTTCGTCATTTTTTGAGGTTATGGCTCAACCATGACGTGATGGGTGATTTTTGATACAGGATTTCAATTCAGCGCCCCAAAATCCACAGGAATACGTGTGTCTTGTTACCAGATCCGCACACTTTTTTTTGTGGCTGTGTAATTTGTGTACTCAGGTGCCCTGCATTCGAGGCATACCGATTGACCTAAAATATCGATACACTTTATGGAAGAGTGAGGAGGTTATGCTCATTCGTAATTTGAAACATCTGTTTCACACCAAAAAACTATTCTCGTCGACGTGAGAGTTCAAGAGTGTAGGCTTAATCCGACTTTGAAGTTTTTTAATAGGTACGGCACTGATTCCATATATATTTTTTCCGAAGGATTTATGAAGGAAAGAAAGAAAACTTGTCGAATATCCAGGGTTTTGCGAGATCCTCGGATCAATAAAATGTTGAAAAATAAAAAAATTTGTTGAGGAAATGATTATTTTCCCAACAAATATGAATTTTGCGAAAGATAGAAACCAGCGGGTAGCAGGCGGCAGCATTTGAACGATTAGAATCGTTTGCTAATTTATTTTTTACTCACAATTCTGACATAATAGAAGAATTCTAGTGATCAATGTAAAGACATAACGACATAACATAAAAGACATAACGTTTTCAACCAAATGTAGTTCCTTTCTTCTAATTTTGTGTATTATTGTAATATTTTGCGTAATTTCATGCTTCCCCAAAAATTTGCGGGTTCAAATTACACTGCTACAACTTCAGAAAGGATTTTTCAAACGCTTGTAATATTACGATTACCCGTTAAGTGAACCCTTCAAATGAGGTGAGCAATAGTGCTGTTCATTTAAGAGCGGAAGCGTAGGCGCCGCCATGACACTTATTTAAAAATTGCGGTCTTTTGGTAAAATTTACACTATCGTACCTAATTTTAATGTAAAAGTGAATGAAAATGATGTGTCAGATGTTGAATCATTACATAAAAAGGTGGAAAAAAATACCATTTGTCAGTTAAAAATGTGGTTAAAATGCAGAAAACAATTTACCAAAGGGAAAAAGCAGCAACTTCTTGACCGGTATGTGGAATGCAGGTTATGTTTATACTGCGTATAGTCGTAAGGTTTCAACAGTGAAAAAATAATGTTTTGCATAAAAGTAAAATAATTTTATTAATAAAAAATATAAAAAAATGTTGATGAAGCATTTTTAAATAAATGCAGTTGAAAATTAATTCATATCTATCATTTTAAGTGAGTTGTCAGTTTTGAAATTCACCTAGCTTGCAAATTACCTGAAAGGAGTGAAAATATTTTTTATTTATTTTTTCATATAGCACTTTTTAAATCAGGTTCACCGCTTGACCGAGAAGGTAGGAGTTGTTTGTAACATGCGAGAAATATATCATTAAATTCATTTTTTGACTGGAAATTTGACAAATTATGAGGGAAAAAAATACATCCAATCTATTAAAATATTACGAACGCCGTATCACACGATAATTTACAATAAGCTCAATAAAGAATTTTTAGAAACATTTATTATTATATAATATTCTATAATAATTTATTTTAAAGCGTGAATTTGCAATGTAAAGAATTTTGAAATGCAGCTTTGGAATACTTGAAAGAATGAATAATTCACAGGGTTTGAATTTGAACATTTTTGATAAAAAAACGTGTTGAGCTGAACAGATGTAAATAATGTCATGACTTTTTTTTTAATGAACTGCAGTTAGAGTATAAATAATCGAAAAATACTTCCTTTGTAAAGACGATTTTAATCTCATGCTCGAAATTAAAGAATTTACATGCAGATTTAAATTTTTTAAATTGAATTGTTTCAATGAGAAAACTTTAGTATTTAAAGAACTTTAAACCTCTGATTAAACCTTTATTAACTATTTGTAATGGAAATAATTTAAAATTAATAGATTTATAATTACACGCTTTAATTCATTTGTAAATACTATTCAAAGGTTATTTCAGTTTATAATATTTAATTTTTAACTCACTCTCTTCATAATTTTCTAATGATGATAGTAATTAAAAATCAAACAACTCGAAACTGAATTGTTTAAAATAAAGTCTTGAATCGTTGGAATTTCACAAAATTAAATTTGTGAGTTAGCACTGTATTGCATTGAATGTTCATTAATAAAAAAACCATTGAAGAATTATTAATTTGTAGTCACAACAATGTATTATTTGCTTTAATTTTATTGTTATGAATGTTTTTGATTTAAAATTCTACGGCAACCGCGTCCCCCTATCACGCTAGCGGGCGGGATGGGGCCGGGGAGCACCATCGATTTATAGAAATGGACCGGTAATGCTGTAGGGAGAACGGTAATGGACTCTAGAGAGAGAAAAACATATGAGATAAGACCTATCTCTTTCTAGATAAAGCTGATTGCTCGAGCATATTTTCGTTGGGCGAAGTTTGGCGAAGTTTGACTTTTATCGCACTTTTCAGAATTGATTTATTTATAATTTATTTAATGACAATTTATTGCAAATAAATGTAAAAAATGGTGGCAGCCTGTGTAGTTTGTGGGCGTTGTCAAGACGTTTACATGGGGATATGTTTTCATACGTAAGTAAAGTTATTGAATATAGTTAAATAAAAAATTTTCCAACAAAAACAAAACCTCAAAATATGAAGTTTTGTACCTATGTAATACAAATGATTATTTTTTATGTTATAGAAATATTGTTCAAATTTTTGACAGTTTTTACATTATTTTTGAACTCACAAAACGATTATTATTGTAGCATTTTCAATCCAATTTCAAGAAGAATTCAAGGTTAACAATTTTTTAAAATAATCTATCTGAAACAGGTTATTTCACATGAATGTTCTTTAAAATTCAATTTATTATAACTACAAATTTCTAATGTATTGTTTATCTTTTTTTTTTTAATTAACGGTACAGAATATTTAGGCGATACCCGGGGCCACCAAATCACTTGACAGAGTCCTGAAATAGATAGAGGCAGGTCTACGTCTCATATGTTTTTTCTCTCTCTAGAGCCCATTTCAGTTCTCCCCAAAGCGTTACCGGTCCATTTCTATATGTCGATGGGGTGCACACCGAAAGTTGTTGAATTCCAAACCGAACGTGATTTTCTGTTTCTCGTGCTCGCCTTCGCCATCACTATAGCAATCTTTGCTATAGCTGAGTCGGTCGCCTGGCTCTGTATGGCCTGTACGCCAAAAATGTTATGAACACTGAATTACCTAATTATATTCAAATTAAAGAGAACCTACAAATATTCTATTATTATTTTTAATTTTCGGTACAATGGATGAATCAAAAAAATTCTTTTCGTATTTTATAATTGTAGTGAAATTTCTAAATTTATTTTTTCAAACTAAACTTAAAATTTTTCTCAAATTAAGATAAATTAAAAAATTAAATAAAATTTAGTTGAATTTAAAATTTAAATAAAACTTAGCTAAATTCAACATTTAAATGAAATTTAGGTGGATTTTAGAATTAAATAAAGTTTAGTTAAATTAATTTCTCGTCTGGTTTCTTTTAAAAGAGAAATATTCTCGATACTAAGTAAATAATTTTTAAAACAATTCAATTCGTACTTTAAGAACTTAAGTACAATCTAGTTAAATAAAAATGAAACTGTCGTTAAATTTTAAATTTGAATTGAATACAGATATGTGGCTTGCTTCTTGGCTTCAACGATGGAGAGCATTGAACTAAGCTGGAGAAATAAAAAAAAGTTCCCTTATTTTTATAATAATTAGTTAAATTCAACAAAAAAACTCAGGAAAGTAATTAAGACTCATAGTTCTCAAGTTTTTGGTTTGAAACTTTTCAGATGTCGACAATGTCAAAATATAAAAGGAAGCGTTTAAACTTCAGCATAAATATTTTTTATGGAAATACTTTATTATTCCACAATTTTATTTCAAATTAGAAGTATGTTAGCAATTAAATAATTATACCCTTCAAAATTATTCAGTTTCGAAAATTAGATTATAACTTCAAAGCCTATGAAATTAAAAGATTTGAAATGAGTGAAATTTGAAATAAAAACAATTAACATTAAAGTGTAATTGTTTTCTTTAAGAAGCGTAAAAATAAAATAATAATTATTAAAAGAAACTAGTTTATAAATGAAAAATTTAAAATCTCAGTATTTTTAAATTTTCGAATATTCTTAGAATATAACCTGCCAATTCAAATTATTTAATTTTAAACGTTTTCAATGAAATCACTTATGTTTCGGCACTACATTTTTTGCAGCTTTAGGATATAAATAATTTAAAGCTGCAATAAGCAGATTATTCGATGTCAAACCTCGTGAAAAATTGGAATAAATGTAAAGCCTTCGAAATCGAAAACTTTTTATCAGGAGAGAAATTTTAAATTGAAAGATTTTAATATATTTTCAATTCAAAACATTCAAATTGAGTATAATTCTAAATGTTTGTATTTGGGTATTATCAGATTTTGGAGGCCAATAACTTTTCGTCTAATCAAATCAAAAGGCTGACAGTTGTCAATTTTACGATATTAAACTCTTATATTCAAAACCAAATTAAATTCAATGTTAAAATTTTTAATTATTTAAGATTTGATTCTTTAATTCAGAATTTATTTAATGCTTTACATTTTTAATTTTACACTTCAAACCTTTTTTTTAAATTTGGGTCATTGAGAAAAAAATATTAAATTTTAGTAGACACGACTTTTTTTTACGTAACAAAAATTAATTTAGGAAATACCCCGTGCGCCAAGATGAACAATCCGTCGAGAGGTAAAAACGGGTTACGCCAAGTCTGATGTTTGCGCAAAGAAACTCACTATCTTCGTTTTGACGTAAGTCTTTTTTACGTATACGCTGCAACGCAAAAATGACCTTTACGTCAAACTTTAGAGAGTAACTTGTTTCTCCAAGACGGCAAGACGCTCACTCGTTTGAGCGCGCCTAGGGCGCTCGATAATATATTTATCTCGCGCTCCGTGCTCGGTCTTTGCATTACCCTCCACATTTGTGCACAGACCACAATGCGAAATTTTCTACATTCTTTGTTAAAAAATATTATATCAAATGTCTATTACATTTTTTTGTATGTACCTTGGTCTGGTACTGCTTATTCTGATATTGCAAAATAATGTTCACATTTTATTTTTCCTGATCCTAATAGGGCCCTGCTGTGGTTGTTTAATCATTTTCCCTTTTCTTAAGTGAAGGTGAACACTTTTTTTTTTAATTTGTCATTAAAGAAGGTTCTCAAAGTACCTACGGCCTTGACGATTACAATCTCATTGTGATAATCGCGCTTCACGCTTAAAAATTAGGTTATACAGGCTCTAATTTTTTAAATTTTGGGTTAATCAAAAAATTCGGCTCGAATAGTTTTGAAATATATTTTGTATCTAGTGAAAATTTTGAATCAAATTTTTGGATCTATGAAAAAAATAAATTTTTCTATTTTTTGAAAATTTTCAAAAATTTGAAAAGTATATAACTTTTCTAATTTTCATAAAAATACAAAATTTTATTTAGATGATTTGCAAGTCTTTCACCAATCTAAATGCTCCCAATTTTTTTATTTTGGTTCAAAATATCTGATTAACGAACTTAGCCTTCATTTTGGGTACCTTCAGAAGCGTATCAAATGCGGACTCGATTGGACAAATCCTTCCAAAGTTAGCGTGGCTACAACATTCAGGTAACCATACATACAGACAGACACCGATGAAATTGTATGATTTTCGAATTCTGTTAGTGCCGAAACGTGAAGATCCGTTAAAAACCAGAGATCGAAAATTTGGATGATTACATTACATTCTCAGGAATGATAATGTAAAAAATTATTTGAAAACAGAATTTCGTCACTTATTTATTAAATGAAAACATTTGTTCTTGTTTACAAGATGGAAGAAGTAAGAAAAAAATCTTGATTGGAATATATTAATTTTTAAAGAACAAGAAGCTTTAAGCATTATAACGCTAGGCGTAAATAATTTAAAAATATATTCCTTTTTAATTTAATAGGCTCTATATTAAAATGGAAGTTTTAATATTGTCAGTAATAAATATTTACTTTAACTTCAAGTACTTAGACGACAGTTTTGACTTGTCATATGTTCAATTGTAATTTTTACATTATGCATAATTGTCTACTGTGTTATGAATTGCAGTTAGAAGAAAGTTGTCAAAAATACAATAAAGCGGAATTAAACTTCGGGTTTCAATAAAGATCTTTGAAAAGGAGTATACAATTTTGGAAAAAATAAGTCTAACAAAAAAGTGTCAGATCATGTATTTTTTGGTTCGATTTATAATTTTATTCAAATATGAAATTGCTTCCGACTTTCTTTTTAATTCAGCAAGAAATAAACATAGTTAATATCTTTTTCAAATAGAAAAGTCGGGGTTTTTGCATGATTGTCGTTCTTTTTCTTAAAAAACCTTTTTTTGTTAAAGAGGTAATTAATTTATAATGCATAAGCCTTTAAAATTTTATACAAGAAACTGAAAATTCATGAGGTATTTAAATTATTAGAAAATAAATTTATTTACGAACAAATTTAAAAAAGCAAGTTTTTTATTAAAGGAAAGAACTTAAAATAATTATATTAGCAAAATCAAAAATTTTGAATGGAATTAAATATGTAAACAGTTAAACAAGTAAAATGCAAACAAAAGCTTAATCGGCCAGCTGGAAAATATAGTTTTCTATACATGACCGGCGGAACAAATTTTAAAGTTTCAATTTATTTTTCTCAATAAATACAAATTAAAGGAAATAATTAAATGAAACTAAATAAAAAACTAAGGAAACTTATATATTTATTACAAATAATATAAAATAAAAACGGCGTCAAATTGAAAAAAATATGGACTATTAAAGTACATAATAGTTCTGTGAATTTATAGCATTGGTTTATATTATTTTTCATGATTGCGGTTTAAAAAATGCAATTAGCTCAGATATTAAAAGAACAAAAATACGAAAATTATGACAATTTTTATGTCAAGTTTTAGCATTAAATGCGAATAAAAAAATTAAGCAAACTTACACTTTTTCTTAAAGTTAGATTTTGGGAGCAGGGAAAATGACATTTTGTAAGATTAGGTTACTTCTTATATCAATTTGAAAAAATGGTTCATATTTATAACATGGCCTTAGCTAAACTGTAGAAGCAAGCCGTAATTTCCTTTAACTTTCGAAAATGCTCCTTACACTTTACAGATGTAAAAAACTCATATACCACTAAATTTACATATATTTTAAAAATGCAACATTTCAGAAGACATTTGTCTAGGTCTATAAGGAAATTTAGAAAAAAAATTTTTTTATAAGTTTTTAAAAGGAAAGGGCTATTCAGAATTTTTATTTCTTTAACCAGAAAAAAATAGTAAGGACATATTCAAACACAATTCTGGTTGATTTAAGCTGACAGGTTTTTTAGTTTATTTAGATTTAAATAAAACTTAACTGTATTTTCAGATTCACTTTTCTATTAACTTCCAAACAAATTATAACTTAAATAAAAAATGAACTTTTTAATTGAAGTTTGTTATTACTATTTTATACGAACCTCTTTGCTACATGTTGGGCCTAATTTTGATTTCAAAAAGTCTTTAAAGTTTTCAAAATCCTTCAAGACCTTTTCTACTCAATTAAAATTTTTTTTCATTCAATTATAAAGTAAAATTAGATTATTACCATTTTTGATTTCAAATGCACTATAATTTGGCGCGACTGAATATATGGTTACCTGTCGCGCCTCTACAAGTATGTGGAGGAGGCAATCGGTACATATCGCGCCTCTACAAGTATGTGGCCGAATTAAAA
>NC_046665.1:24420644-24426052 GCF_010883055.1 Belonocnema kinseyi | reverse complement strand
TTTTATTTACAAAAAAAGTTCTTAGGTTCAAAAAAACATTCAGTGAACTGAAAAACTGTGGTCGGTAATATAGGTATTTAGCTGTGTCACATGCCCTTAATAGCAGTAAATGTCTGGAGTTTCGTAACCGCTTGTTGCTAGCATTATTCGCCAGAGTCTGTAAACGTGGTGACGCTTCACGTCCTCACGTCATTTGCAATTCCTGCAGACTTATGTTGTATCGTCTAAAAAATTCAAACAACGAAAAGTACCGCAAGTACTCTACACCAAACACATGGAAAAAACCCGTTATTGCGAAGGACTGCTACTTTTGCATGAATTCCGTCAAAGGGTTCAACGCCAAAAATAAAAATAAGATTTCGTACATTAATGTGTGCACAGTCACAAGAGCAATTGAAATCAATAAAAATGCACGCCAGACTGATTTAAGCGCTTTAGAAGAAGATAGAATGGAAGTTGAAAGTCAACGTCATGGAGACGGTAGTGAAACCAGTGATCGAAGAGAAAATAGTTCTGATGATTCCGATGAAAATGACGAAAAAAAAGACGAATATGGCGTGCATAAAATGAAATAGAAGGTTCCAATATTAGTGTCGCAACTAGAACTGAATGACTTTATTAGAGATCTTGGATTACCGAAAGGCGGCGCTGAATTTGTCGCATCATTTCTAAAAAGAAGAAATCTTCTAGAGCCAAAGACAAAAGTTTCATTCCATCGCGACAAGGACAAAGAGTTCAGAAAGTTTTTCGTTAAAGACAAAGAGACGTCTTTAGTGTACTGCACTGATGTTAACGGACTAATGAACCACTTGAAGAAAAATGTGTACAGAGACGAAGAATGGCGACTTTTCATTGATTCGTCAAAACGCAGCATTAAGGCTGTTTTACTGCATAACACGAATACTTACGCTCCTATCCCTATAGCTCACTCAACGGTCATCAAAGAAGAATATAACAATGTTAAAATGCTTCTTGAAAAAGTTAATTACACGAATCACAAATGGCAAATATGAGTTGATCTCAAAATCATAACAATGATATTAGGCCAACAATCAGGTTTCACGAGAGAGCCATGCCTTATATGCCTGTGGAATAGCAGAGATCGAGCCAATCATTACAGCAAAAAACATTGGCCTTTAAGAGATTCATTCAAACCTGATTCTCATAATATCATCAACCAAAGCCTCGTTGATCCAGAAAAAATTTTACTACCACCCCTCCACATAAAGCTTGGGCTCATGAAGCAATTTGTCAAGGCGTTAGACAAAGATGGACAATGCTATAAGTATATATCCCTTAAATTTCCTGATGTTTCAGATGCTAAATTGAAAGAAGGAGTCTTTGATAGACCACAGATTCGAATATTGACAAGAGATACCAATTTCGTAAGCCACATGACGAAAATTGAAATGGACGTTTGGGAAAGTTTTAAAGCAGTAAACGCAAATTTCCTCGGTAAAAAAAAGTCCAGATTACGAGAATATTGTTGCGAAAATGATAAGAAACTACAAAAAGTTAGGCTGCTTGATGATTTTAAAACTTCACTTTCTAGATTCCCATCTGGATAAGTTTCCAGAAAATTTTGGTGATTTCAGCGAAGAACAAGGGGAACGTTTTCATCAAGACATAAAAGTGTTGGAACAACGATATCAGGGTAGATGGGACGAGGTCGTGATGGCTGATTTTTGCTGGATGTTGAAAAGGGAAACGAATGTAGGTCTTAAACGTAAGCGTAACTCTTTGCATCGTTCCTTCGAAGAAAAAAGGACACGTTATAGCAGGCAGAAAAGAGACTGAGGTAGGTCTATAAATCAATTTAATTACGATAAAAAGCAAGATAAAATTTAAACACGAAATATAGTATAAATATATCCCTTAAGTTTAAGAAAAGCAGAGAGAAAAAAATTTTGAATAAAACCAAATTTCAAGGATTTCAAAACAGTACAAATATTTTAAGCGATTTCAATTTTTTCTAAATACGTTTGAGAAGGTTCTAAAAGACTTCAATGATTCGAAACGAACACAAAAGATTTCGCAAACAAAAATTAAAGAAAGATTTCACAAATATTTCAAGGATTTGAAGATTTTACAAAAGCTTTCAAAAATGCCAAAAGATTTCTTATATATTTCTCCGAAATTTCAAGCTTTCACTAAGGTTTGTAATTCTTCAAAAAAATCAAACGAATTCACAAAGATTATAATGATTTCAAAAATATTACAAAGATTTAAAAATATTTCGAAATATTTCACAAAGTCGGCTTAAGTTCGCAAAAAATTAAGAATTTTTGTATTTATGATTCGGCTCTTTTTAGAAATTGTTAGCCTATAAAAAATTAAATGGCTCATTTTTTACATTTATGCCAAACGTTTATTTATTTATTTTATGTGAAAAAGGAGACCTTTTGAACAATTTGATTTCTTAACCTGAAAAACCTGGGAAAGACTTTTGTTTCTAAGACTCGCTAGACACCCTGTCTTGAAGTATTCACTATTCTAAATAATATTGAGAGCAAATATACTGGAAAAACCAATATAATTCAAATGTAATGATCTGATTAACGAACTTTCAAGGTAAAATTGGCTAGTGATATCACAGATTGTAAATCTAAATTAAAGTTGCATCTTATTTTTTGATGATGTAGTGATTCTAAAGCTACATGTAAAAGTTTGTTATTTTCAATAATTTTAAAATGTTGTGATTGATTTAGAAGGAAATTTATTCACTTTCCTCTAAATAAATAACAAACAACCATTTGTATAGCAATCAGACGATATTAGGATTCCTTATGTGTTAAGGTAACCTCAATTAATCTTAGCAATCCTATGTCATTTGATGTCAATATAATTTAAAAAATTATATATTACTTCAATTAAATGTTAATACTTACGTAAAATCAATCAATTCAAGTTGAAAAAACATTTTAAAACACTTCTTTTTCTCCTGTTGTATACTCTCATCTGCTATTCACAACAGTGTCTCCAGAACGTGGGATTTTTCGGTCCCCACCACTTTCCCATCTGAGAGCGACACATTCAAACATGTGTAAAGCCGAAAATGCACGAGCAGGAACCCGAGCTCTCCCGACCTCTCGAATGACGATCTAGCTGCTCCTCAAATTTATTCAGGTTTTGAAATCCCGAATTACCTTAGAACCATTAGGTTTATTGCGTAGAGGCAAATATAATTTACTTTATGTAAATAGATATAGGAGACAAGACTTCTGGGTCTAAAATGTTTCAAATTTAGTGCTGCATGCCTTAGTCATATTTTAAGTAAACAATCGATTTTTAACAAATAAAAAATAAATTTTTGAGAAAATAGTTAAATTTTGAACCTAAGAAATTACTTTTAAAAATACATTTTTCCACTTAAACATTGTAGTTTATACTGAAGTTTGCAGTTGAAAAAATTAATTTTTAAACCCGAATAAGTAAATGCGATTTTATCAACAAAAGAAATGAATTTTTATCTAAAACAAATTAATTTGTAAAGAAAAATAATTCGCCAACAAAGAAGATAAATTTATAACTAAAAAGAAAATTTTTCAAGAAAAAAAATTGTCAACAAAATTGTTCAATTTTCATCTATACAAACGAATTTTAAACTAAAAAAAATAAGCATTTGATCCAAAATGAACTAGTTAGATTTTCAGACAAAAAATGGAATTTTCAACAAAAGAAATTAATTTTCGACTAAAATTATAATGTTTCAACGAAAAGTTGAATAGATAAGTTTTCAGTTGAAAAATAATTATCAACCCCAAAAAATCAAAGTTTCAACAAAATATTTAATTTCCCAAGCAAAAATTGAATTTGCAAACAAATATTTTAATTTTCAAACCAATAACTTTCTACCAAAAACAGAATTTCAAAATTTTGCAAATCAATTTTAAAACGAAAATTTTTGTTAACAAAATAGATAAATTTTCAACGAAAAACTGTTACATTATCAGTTAAAAAAATCAATTTACAACTAACAATTTTTCAGCAAAATAGTTTAATTTTCAAAAAAATAGATGAACTGTTAACCATTTTATACCAAAATAAAAGAAATTTCAACAAAAAATGCATTTTCATACAAAGAAATGAATTCTTGATTACAATAAATGAATTTTTAAACAAGAAGAAGAATTTTATACCAAAAAAGAAGAAGTTTTTACTGAGAAGGGTCAGTTTCCTACAAAAAAAATCAACCAAAAATGATACAATTAAATGTTTAGTATAAGAAAATGTTTTTTAAAAAACAACAAAATCGAATTTTCAACAAAACAGTTCAATTATCAACCAAAATAGTTATTTTAAAAAATTTTAATTTTGAAAGTTTCATTTTCGATGGAAAAAAAGAATTTTCAACTGAAATTTTTTTTAAAAAACACACAATCGAATTTACAGCAGAATACTTAAATTTTTGAACATTTAGTTAGATATCAATTTAAAAAATTATTTTTGAACCAAAAATGGAATGAATTCTGAGAGAAAATTTTTTAAAATATCACAATTTTTTACAAATTATTTCGTAATTTTTCCATATTATATAATTTCCGAAAAAATAAGGAATTTAATTCTTATTAAGCCTTCTTGCGCAATTTTGTCGTACTATTTTTTGTTATGATTATGTTGGTTTGTAAAATTTGCTTTCAAATTTTAGTAAGTTTACGAGATATTCAAAAATCTTGAAACGATTAAAAAATAATTAAAACTTGCAAAAAAATTAGGAAAAATTTGAATAATTCTTAAAAATTAGAAGGTCTGAAAATATTATAAAAGAGAATTATTTTTCTAATAATCGTTTGAAAAATTTTAATAACGTTTATTTACAAAAATGTACTTTACAAAAAAATTCAAAAAGATTTTGAAACACATCAAACGATTTCCTAAAATTTAAAAGAAGAATGTAGAAGATTTTAAAGCAAAATGTTTCAGTTTGATAAGATTAAAAAGTTTTAAAAAACGTAAATAATCCAGTAAATTCAAGAAATATTTAGAAGAATGGAAGAGATGGAAATCTAATTTTAAACTTAAATTTTCTAGAAATGTAGATTTTCAAAAATTTTTTAAAAAAACTTTAGAAGCTTTAAGGGAACTCAGAAAGATTTCAAGGAGATAAAATTATTTTTCTTAAAATTCCTGGGAAAAATTTAGAAGATTATATAAGTCAGGTTTTTGACATCTTGAATGCTTGAAATATTTAAAAACTTGAAAAAATTTCTCAAAATTTCTCAATTATTCGTTGATATCTTCCAAACTTCTAAATGTCCTAAATATCTTTTAAAAAGACTCGAATTTTTCTAATATTTTTTTTAATCTTGTGATCAGGGCCATCATTTACGTCATAGGATGACTCACCATCACTCCATATAAACCGACTGGCCTCCCGGCTCAGGGGCATTCACTTATGTACTCTTGAA
>NC_046665.1:24417891-24420544 GCF_010883055.1 Belonocnema kinseyi | reverse complement strand
CCTATAATTACATATCAAAAGTCTTCCGAAACCTGCCTTCCCTCTCCCTAGAGCATTTGATCCTTTTTAAAAAATCACCCAACAGAATCTCAAGATCACAATCTAATCAAAAAAATTTTAAGTCCTCTAGGTTCTTTTTTGATACATCTCTTTTTATGCTATTTTAGGCTATAATCACAATTTTGAGGATTTTAAGAGAAAAAGGCAAAAAGTTATTAACTTCACCTCATTCAAAAGACTAATTATTTGACAAAAATGTTGTAAAATTTTCCTTTGAATGTGGTGTGGAAAGGAATTTCATTAAAAAATTTGTGCGATTTTCTGAACAGAAAACTGCATGAATTTCTGAACTTTCTACTTTTTATTTTTTAAGTGTATTTTAATCTGCTTTACGTTTAGTGAAAAATCATATGCTCAAAAACAATAAGAGAAATATCTATTTCTTCAATTTCAACTATAATTTGAAAGGCGATTCTTCATAGTATTTCACGACGGTTTTTTGTTGTACCATGTTTGACCCTCGGTCAGAATCAAGGAAAAATAATATAAAAATATGTTCATTAGTTATTAAAATTATACAAAGGGTTACCTTAACAATTTTTTTTCTCTTTTAATAATCATGAGATATTTCTTCATAAAATAAATTTTGTTGCATTTATTTTACAATTAAAATAAAATTGTAAAAGCTGCATTTCGTAATTCTGAGATGAGTATTTTGAGGCATTAAAAATTTTGTAAAGATTTCATATACAATAAAATAAGTATTATCAATTTGTTTGTAAATTTATATGTAAATAATTATTATTAGATTCTTAAGAAAATTAAAAAAAAAAGATTTTCGAATAAATCAGATTACCAAAAAAGATCCTGAAAGATTTGAGATATTTTATTTTTATTTTATAGGATTTTAAAAAATATTCTGAAAATTTCTTATCTATTTAAGACGTTTTAAATTCTTCAAGATATTGGTAACTCTCGAGTTTTTATCAAAAATTAAAAAAATCAATCAAAATGTAGAAAAAAATTTCATGATAACCTTCTAAATTTTCCAAAGCATTTTAAGAAACTATGTTTATTCTCCTGAAACCTTTCGAGATTCTTTTAAATTTCCTAAAGTTTATCTTGCGTTTCTAAAACACTTCTAAAGTTTAAGTTTTTTGAATCTCATCAAGTGTACTAAATACTTCCTGAATTCACTTGATTATTTACTTTTTTTTACTTTTTAATCTTATCAAATTAAACCATTTTGCTTCAAAATCTTCTAAACTCTTCTGTTAAATTTTAGGAAATCGTTTGATGTGTTTAAAAATCTGCTTGAATTTTTTTTTAAAGAACCTACATTTTTAAAAATAAAAAATCATTAAAAACTTTCACACGATTATTAGAAAAATAATTCTGTTTTTCTAATCTTGGCAGACCTTTCAATCTCTAATCTTTAAAAATTATTCAAATTTTCCTGGTTTTTTTTTTAATTCTGCAAAATTAAAAAAAAAATGCCTTTAAAGTTTTTCAGATCTTTTGAGAATATTTAAAATCTTTTGCAATGTTTTGAAATGTTTAAAAATGGTTTGAGGTGAAAATTTGGAGCGTGTGAAGTTTTTGAGGTTAGGAGTGAAAAAATAGTTGCTTGTTCAGGGGGGCAAGAGGTAGGAAATAAAGGCGGGAAACGTTACAGAGCTTTGGGTAAGGTAGGATGCCGACGACGCGAAGTCCACAAACTGGCGCCAGAGGGTAACAGTTACTGGACGATCGCACAGAGCAGAAAACCGTAGTGGCTGCAACAGCTGACGTTGCTGAAAGCATTGAAAGAGGGGGGATGGGTGACGTTGATCGCAGTGACTTCAGGTATGGGCAAGCAACGGGGAAGGCGCTGAAATTTACAGCGCCTTAACAAGCTAGACAACGCGGGTTCGAACAGAAGTCTGGACAAATGGCAAAAAAAAGCAAGCGCGACTAGCAGTGAAGGGGAGGAAAAAAGGCAAGAAGCAAGAAAGGAACACGTTAAAGGGAGAGGGATGGGCGGCATGGTGTCAGGGGTGAAAAAAGAATTAGCAGTAAAAGGGAGAGAAGATGGGAACATGGAGGAAAAGGATGGAACAATGATAAGAAAAATTATAATTGGGAAAGTAGAAATAGCAGTGGTGTGTATATACAGAAGAAGAGGGGAAGAGGAAGGCTGGAGAGTAATAAGGAGGTGGATGGAGGAAAAGAAGGAAGAATTGGTTTTAATAGGGGGGGACTTAAATGCATGGACTGGCGAACAAGGGGGAGGGTTATGGGATGAAGAAAAGGAAGCATTTATAAGGAACTGCAAACATAGAGAGACGGACAGGGAGGGGAGGAAGTTACTAGGCATGATAGGAGAAACAGGATGGTTTATATGCAATGGCAATATGAAAGGAGATGAGGAAGGGGAGATCACATTCACAGGAAAGGGAGCAACAGTAATAGACTATATCCTGGCTGAAGAAAGAATGCGGCATATGATAGGGAGTATAAAGGTAGGGAATGAGATAGGGTCCGAGTACTTCCCGGTCATAGTTACACTAATAAGAGGCATCAGTAAGCGCGGCAGAGGGAGAAAGGAAAAAGGGTGCGAACGAAACACGAAAATGGGAATCTGGGGGGTAGATAAATTAAACGAGTTTAAACA
>NC_046665.1:24416577-24417791 GCF_010883055.1 Belonocnema kinseyi | reverse complement strand
TAATCAGACGGGCTTTAGAAAAGGAATGGGAACTATAGACAACATCTACGTACTTAACTATTTAGTTAACAGAAATTTGGGGAGAAAGCAAGGGAAACTAGTCGCTTTGTTTGTAGATTTCGAAGCAGTGTTTGACTCAGTTAATAGAAAAGTACTATGACAGGCAATGAAAGAGAGGGGTGTAGAGGAAAAGTTAGTGGAGAGGATAAAGGAAATTTTTACTGAAACCAGGATTAGGGTGAAAATAGGAAAGAAAAAAGGGCAGGTTTTCTGGACAAGCCGAGGTCTAAGGCAAGGGTGCCCTTTGAGTCCGTTACTATTTAGTATTCTATTGGCAGACTTAGAGGAGAAGCTAAAGGAGAAAGGGAAAGGAGGAACGGTTTTGGGTAATAGCAAACTATACTCTCTAACATACGCGGACGATGTAGTTCTATTAGCAGATGGTGAGAAGGGGATGAACCTAATGATGAGAATCTTCGAAGAGTATGTGGGAACAAAAGAGCTGACGGTGAACGTAGATAAGACAAAGGTGATATGTTTCAGAAATAGAAAGAGCAAAATAAATTACGTTTGGAAGATGAATGGACAAAAAGTGGAAATTATGGAGGAGTTCTGTTACCTAGGTTTTTGGTTTGAGGCAGAAGGAGGAAACGAGCTGCAGGTGAGGAAAAGAATTAAATGTGCGAGTAAAGTAATGGGCCAAGTATGGGGTATAGGAAAGAGAAGGTTCAAGAACGATTGGAGAATGAGTTTCTGGTTGTTTGATGCGTTGGTATGGGCGGTGTTGTGTTATGGTGTGGAGATCTGGGGATGAAAGGAACATTTTAAAGTAGAGAGTATGCATGAGCGATTCCTGAGGTGGGTAATGGGGGTTAGCTGGAGTTGCCCAGGATATATGTTAAAAGAAGAGTTAGGAAGAGAAAATATGGTTACTAGACAAATTAAGAGAGCATGGAGGTGTGAAGAGAAACTAAAAAGGGGAGAGGGAAGTAAAATGGCACAAGCATGTTTCGGTGAAATTCGGAATAATAAAGCGAGAGGTAATGTGGAAAATTCAAAATGGGAGGTAGAAAGGAGAAAAATGAGAAGGGTGTGTAATATTCGAGAGGGGTTTATGGAGTGGCAGGACATGGAGTTAGAGCTATTGGTTAAACAAGGAGAAGAGAGATGGACAAAGATTATAGATTCGAGGTACAATAGATGGTATATGATGG
>NC_046665.1:24405469-24416477 GCF_010883055.1 Belonocnema kinseyi | reverse complement strand
TGCATTTTTTTATGGTAAGAGGAAACGGAAGCCCTGGAAGCTCGCTCATTTTAGGAATTAATATCACTACTGTTACTATTGTTTATCCTACGTAATGCGAAACAGTAGAATATAAGTAGTAGTAAAGTTGGACTAAGGATGGAATTGTAAATATATGTACAGGGAGCGGAGGCCCTCAAACCCGTAAAAGGGAGAGATTAAATACATACATACATACAATATTATTTATATGTTTTGAAAAAAAGCGGTAGAAATTCTACTAAATGAAACTATACGTTTCAAGACATTAAAAGTTTTAATTGATAAACATATTTAGTTGAAATTTAAAATAATTAATTTTTTAAATAAATATGATCGTACAGCGTCCTTGCATGTATAATTAGCGATTTGGAGTTTTTAGATGTAGAGTTAAATGTTATAGGAATACCGCCTCCCTCACGATTATTAATTTAAGTAAACAATAATTCGTAAATTTCTATGTTTGTGTAATTAATTATGAATTAAAGAAATTATAATGAAACGATAAAATTATATAATAAAATTATTTTTCATTTAATTTTTTATATAATATTTTATAAAAATTTATGTATGTTACTATGTATGTAAATTATATTCCGATTTTTTAAATTGAGAACCCCATAATTTCAAAATTGAAAAAATTTATTTTTGAATTTTACTCGAGTGGTTGATCAGAATATATAAATTTTTTGCCTTACATTTCTCAATTTAAACTAAAAGGTCAGAAATTCCCGCGGTTTGCGCTCAGATATTTATTCTTGGTATTTAGAATGCTTGAATGAAACTTTATCAAAAACATCTCTTTAGATTGCAGTATTTATATACGTGTTCATATTCTGAATTTTTTGCTTAAATAAGTATAGTTAAATATTAAGTTTCTCAAAGCTCTGTAGGCTTTGAGGTACACAATATTATCGTGACACTCGCACTGAGCACTCGTTTTTTGACAGACAGTTGTAAATTTATATTTTCTGGACCACCTTAAAATAAACTTAAAAAATATAATCCTTTTTTAGACATTTTTCTCTATCTCGCGTTGTTAGGGATCGTCCATATATTACGTAACACTTTTTTGTTTATATCGTTGTGTCTTTCTCAACTTCACATCAATTTCATGCTCGTCTTTATTCAAACAAAAGAAAAACGCGTTACGTAATTTATGGACGATCCCTTATGCTAATAATAGGATTTTGGTTTTCATATAATTTTTATACATGTATAAACCAAAATATCCTACAAGTCTTCTTTCAGATTTTTCACGTATCTTGCGTCTTTTAGCGTGATATTGGAATTTTCGATTATCTGCATATATTACTTATGATAAAAGAAAATTACGAGTCTTATTGAAAAATGGTTTAAAGAAATTTTGTAGGATTTTTCAAAACCAATGTTGTGGTGTCAAATTTCGGCAATTCTAATACTTTCTGCATCATAAATAATAAGAATGTAATAAATTAATACAAATTTGTATCACTTTTTGGGCGAATAACTTTTTTCAATCAACTTGTTTTTGTACCTTTTGTTGTTTTTCCACAAATTTTTCATTTTTATTTTTAATATCATTTTTATGATCGAAACCAAAACTACGTGTCATGTCAAAAAGTAATTCATAACAAATTTTTAGCTCTTTTTTCGGGTAAATAATTTTTGTTAAATCATTTATTTTCGTAACTTGTATCATTTTTTCACAAAGTTTTTTGTTATATTTTCAATGTTATTTTTCGCGAATAAGACACAACGTACGCCTCCTATCAAGAAGTGATTATTAACGAATTTGTAGATCCTTTTTGAGATCACAATTTTTGTTGATTCATCTTCTTTTGTATCCTGCATAGTTTGACCACAAAGTGGGATTTTTCATATCTCATTATTTTTTGTGCAATAAAAATTAGAATTTTCAACTTTACAAAAAAATCCAAAAAGTTTGTATGGTAATCTTGTAGAGCTTTTAAAAAGCAATGCTTTTCTTTACTTTTTTTCGTATCGTACGTTGTTTGGCTTATAATTTTGATTTTCGATTGATATTAAAAATTTGGAAAATGCTATAACTCTGAGAATTTTTTTTGTATAAAAAAAAAGTCATCAAGATAAATTGTTTGGCCTTCTGAGTACTATTAATAGCCGTAAATAAAAATTTTAAGTATAATAAAATGGTCCCAGAATTTGTATTTTTATCCAAAATGGCTGTTAACGAACTCGTCCTTTCTTTTCGGACGTGTCGGACCTTTCATTTCTTATCCTTTCTCAATCATAAATGATGAGAATGAAAAAAATTAGAGGCCCTTCAATTTTTGTTATTAATTTCAGTTTGTAAATCATTTGAATTCTTTAAAGTAAAACGCTGTTACTTTTCTCTGCAATATAGATATTTTATACAATATAAATAAAATTGGAAATAAAGTTTCTTAAGTATACTCTATATATACTTGCTATCTGTCATTCTTTTAATTGTTGTAATTTCGTTTTCTAAGTCTTGTCGATTTTTTGTTGTGTATTTTTATGCTAAACAAATTTTAAACTATACATTATAAGGATAATTTCATTAAATGCAAAAATTGAAACTTTAAGGGGTCGTCAGTAAACTGCATTACCAATTGCATGGGGAGGGGGGTCATGCTAAAAACTATGGTTTGAACAGGGTTTGCGGGTCAGTGGAAGAAAAGTTACGAAATTAGATAACAGTTAGTATGTTTCCTTATTATTCACTTTTAAAGATTTGTTCTTTTTTCTCTTTTTTAAGAAACCCCCTTTTATCATTTTTTTTCTTAAATCCTTCTTGGTAGAAAGTCTACTATTATATTTGTGGTTCGGATTTTTACTCGTTTGGTTAAAAATTCTAGTATTCATTTGCAAATTTTATTATTCTGGAAAAAATGAAACTATTTTGTTAAAAAGTCATCTTGTTTCGTTAAGAATTCAGAAGCTTGGTTAAAAGTTGAACTACTTTGTACAAAAATTATTCTTCTGGTTTTAGATTCACCTCTTTGGTCGAAAATTTAACTATTCTATTTTTAAAAAATTAATCTTCTACGGATAAAAAGTCATTTTTAGGCTGAACTCTTTTGTTAAAAATGTAACTATTTTGTTGAAAATTCGTTTTTTTCAATAAGAATTAATTTTTTTTTAACTAACAAGGTAAAGATTTCATTTTTTATTTAAATTGATATTTTTATTAAAAATTAATATTTTCTAGTTTAAAATTGCTCCTCCCGGCTTTAAAATTCGAAAATTTGGTTAAAAATTAATATATTTTGTTGAAAACTCCTCTTATTTTGGTAGAACATTAATACAATGCTGGAAAATTCATTTCTTTGGTTAAAAATTTAACTATTTTTTTCGCAATTTACCTTCTTTAATTGAAAATTAAACGACTTGGTTAGAAGTTGAACTTTTTCATTAAAGATTCATATTTTTGGACTCCCCTTGATCTTTGGGGTTGACTCTTTTGTTGAAAATTTAATTTCTAGGTTTATTTGAAAATTAATCTTTTTTTTTAACATGTAACAATTTTCTTGACATTTTGGGTTTTTTGTTTTGTTCAAAATTAATTTTTTACCTGAAAATTTGCAATTTTACATTTTTTTTCGAAATTTATACTTTATAAGTTTAAAATTGAATTATTTTTTAGAACATTCTTTTGTTTTATTGAAAATCCATATTTTTGGTCGAAAATGAATTTTCTTGATTTTTTTTACATCGTTCTTTTATTAAAAATGCAATTGTTAAGTTATAAATTAGCATATTTTGATTAATGATTTAACAATATGATAGAAAATTAAAGTAGGATTCGTTTGTCAATGAACTTTTCCGTGTTTTTTTCATGCTTGTTAAATCTAGTTTTTTTAAAATCATATTTCTGCAAGATTTACCTCTTTGGCTTAACAATGAACTTTTTTGTCGACAATTAGGTTTTTTATGTTAAAAATTATATATTTTTTTAAATTGCAACTTGTCTAGTCTTGATTAGAAATGGATCCTTCATAAGTTGAAAATTCATGGAATTTGTTAAAAAATCGTCTTTTTTGGTAAGAAAATTAATCTTCTTTGTTGCAAATTCATTATATATTTCGACTTTAAATCTTAGGAATTTAAAGCGTTTCATATTGCTTTCAAATTAGTTGAAAGTGAGTTTTAAATAATAACTGATACGAGGGATTTTATTAGCTGTAAGGCATAGCGTATATATATATTGAAAAAATTTTTGATTTTATTTATTTCTTGAAGTGGATTTTTTTTTAAGTTTGCAATAACAAAGAAAACTTATCCAATTAGGGGTTTTAATTGTTTAAACTCGTGATTTATTTTTTTCATAAATAGTTTCCAAATAATTTTCACATTGTACACATCATCAATATAATATACTTAAAAACCAGCTGATGTGTACAATGTGAAAATTACTTCTAAAATATTTATGAAAAAAAAAATGAATCACGATTTTTAAACCCTTAAAACCCCTAATTGGATAGTTTTTCTTTGTTATTGCAAACTTAAACAAAATTCACTTGAAGGAAAAAATAAAATCAAAAATGTCTTCAATCCTTGGTGGGAATTTTTTGCAAGTACGAAAAAGTATAACCATTTTTACAGGAAAACACCAATGAATATAATAAATTTTTAAATACTAAGAAATCCAGGTGGCCGTTTTAATCAAGGAAACAAATTTCCGGTCATTTCCCGGCTTGCAAAAAATTATTGAATTATTTTAATTCTTTGGAATTCTTTCCTTTTCCATTTTTTTTTAATAACCTTAGTTGATGAGATGCACCCCTAAACGCCTTATATTTCTTTAGAATTTTTTTTGGATTCTTCGATTCTTTAAATTAATTTTATAAACTGTTTGGATTACTTTCAAGTTGTGAATTCTGATGAGCATAAGAATTGCAAGTGGTTAACTTCTCTCAAACTTTTAAAATTAAATTTCAAATTGCAAGGCACAGTCTAGTTACTGTTTTTTTTTTAATTTATAATTTGTAAATTATACGTTTGAAATAATCAAGAAACAAAAACAAACAAAAAAAAACAGAATTTTAATATAATTTTGATAAATAATTAAATGAGTAGTAAAAACCTTACATTTTTTCTCGGAATTAAATGTAAATTGTCAATTCGACACTACAGAGAATTGTAAATATTACTTCAGTTATGCCTAAATTATGCGAAAAAATAATAAAATATTTTAGGATTTAAAAATACACGTAGGATAAATTTATACAGTGAAGTATTCGAACCTTTAATTCACTATTTTTATAAAAATTATATTTTTTAAAATAATGTTTGAAATTTCGCTACAATTCTAAAATATGACAAGAATTTTTTTAAACATATTTTTTATAGTATTTCGGACATTTCTCTTTTAAAAGAAACCAGATGAGGAATAAATTTAACTTTTTCATTTAACTAAATTCTGAATTAATTTAAAATTTATTTACTTTTTAAATTTATTTACTATCTCGAAAGTGTTCCTTTTTAAAAAAGAAACCGTAAAAGAAATTAATTAATTTTAACATAATAATAAATATAATAATCATAGGCCCTCGTTAATTTTAATATGTTCGGCGTGAATAGACAGCCCCGAGTCAGCTATAGATATGGCTGGCGAAGGCAAGCGCAAGAATCGAGAATCAGAAAATCACCGGCTCTTTCGGTTTGGCTTTCGCCTTGGCCCACCTCTCCCGTAGCCGTAGGCAAAGGACGCGGTTGCCATAGAAACATCGAAAAGTTGAAGAGGGCAGCACCTCGAGGCATGTAAAAATGTAGTTAGATATATATATCGTTCTTCCACTCCGACCTCCCGTGCCGCATCTATGCTTATAATATCTTTGATACTACCTACCTCTTCCATGGCAAATAATTTTTTATTCCACAAACATTTCAAAAAATCCTGTCTGATTATCAATTATTTATTTGTTCAAACGACCTGTCAAAACAAAACAATGGAGGTTGCCATACATTGTTTTAAGTGCGGTTGGCACGCTACGTTCGAAAAGTTTTGAACTATACGTAAGTGTGATTTTACACATGTGTATATGCGTACTTCTGGCAACAGAAGAGTCACCGGTTTTGGTGAAGTCCATATATTCCAGATTGTTCTCCTTATAATGTCCCGCGACAAACATGGCAGCACCCACATGTTTATATTTTCATGCATAGTTTTTCGGCAAAAATGCTCGTGCGCATAATCAAATGGCACATCGTAAGATGGCGGCTCTCCCCACTCATGAAATTCTCCCTCCTCCCGTGGATTCAACCCCGCTCGCAGAGTTAGGATGGCATGCCTAGTCCCGTGTTTCCTATGTCCATGTCTATTTCAGTTCGTAAACTGGCCTGAGTAATTGGGGGCGTTTTATTTTAGGTCGCAAAAGCCTCAGGTAATAGACGGCGCTGGCGAAAATCGTTTGAAATTAAATACATGGGATCGCTCATCTCCCACCTCATCAATGACCTTACATCCCTGGCTCTAGTATCGTGCTCCATCTTATGGTATGAGTGAAAGTTCTGAGAGCGTTAAAAATAAGAGGGAATGGGCGCGAATATGAATGATGAAATTTTAGACCCGACTGACTTTTTGGGTGCCACAAATTTGCTTTCTGGAAATGAGGATTTAGATGCAGCTGGAATTTTGGTAGATGAGGAAAGCGAAAATCATGAGAGTGAGAAATTTTTTTTGAAGAGGTTATAATTTTGTATTCATTAGCTAAATATAATCTTTAAATATTTAGTTTTTAGTAATGACTTTAGTTGAAAATATGTAAATTTTTGACTTTATTGTTTTTTTTGTTTATAACTTATAACTTAACACAAATGATTATTATAATTTAAATTTCAGTTTAAGTTTAGTTTTAATTTGATATTACGGCATGGTTCCAACGCTCTTAAATAATTTGCAATGTAAGTATTAAGTATTGTAAACCTAAGCGGACGGAAAGACATATGCCAAGAAATCACTCGATAATAGAATATTGATTGTTTTATTTAAAATGCATTAAGGCTGTCGGACTTTAGCTCTAACCTAAAAATTCAATCAGCTAATTTCACAAAGTATATATGTTCAAAAGGTGTACCGCTTAGCACACACATAATATTTTATTCTAGTAGATGGGGCAGAATACATCAAGTGTTCCCACCTAAAATTATTATTATTTTTTTTTTTTGATCGGGTTGTAGCTTGGCTAGAATATAGTCCTAATGGACCTAAATTAATCCACCGAACCACAGGTTCATTTATCAACCAGTTTTCAATATACAGGGGCCTAAAGTTTCCACTTTTTCATGCGTTTCTTCACCTTTACGTTAGTGTAACTTTTTTTTGACTGTGGTAACTGTAACCTACTGCTCACAAGGAAGGGGACATGCGCACTGTGATGTGCTATCTCCTTTTCCCGCGCAAGAAACGTGCGAGTGGGTGCCGTGTTGAATGACAACTAAAAACTGAGGTTATGTTCTTGTAAATATTGTCAATTGAGTTTGTCAATATACGTGCTTATTTATTTATGTGTTTTTGTACAGCATTAAGTTGACAAATTGTGACCTGGAAAGTATGGGTAAGTAATAAAGATTCAATTGTAATCATTAAATGATATTAAATGTGGAGATTGAATAATGTGACAGTATAATATAAGGTACTATGTTGTTGCGATTGTCAAGCACTGGCATTCACTCGCACACTTCTCGAGGGAGAAAAGAAGATAGCAAATCACATTGCGCATGTCCCCTTCCTTGTGAGCATTTTGTTTAAACGCAATAAATGTACAGTTACCGTTGTCAGAACGTATGTACGGAGATCGGCCTCCTTATGGTGTATTTACACGCCTGTCAACAGGCCGTCAGCCAGCAGAAAAATCGTAAGAGTGAATGATATAGAGGGTACTTTTCTTTTAATTTTCCGCTCTCTATCTCTTTTACTCTTATGACTTTTCTGCTGGCTGGCGACCAGTAAACAGGCGTGTAAAGACACAATTATTATTACCGCTGTTATTACTCTATGATGTCGCTGTTATAGATATGGACAATGATGCCAATGTTTTGCACCCTGTGCTACTGAGCTTTCGTTAGGGCTAAGTGCTGGTTGGCCACACTTGGCGCGCGATTCAAAATTACATTTAAAAAAATTCTTGTAATTTGAATAAATAATTATTAAATATGCAAAAGTGTATACAAATTGTGTAACTGTTGATTTCAGTCAAGAAAAAAAATATAACACATATATTTTATAAATAACAGTTTATTTTCATTGAATTTCAAAGGCTGACTTATATTTCACAAAACATTTTTCAATAGATACATTTTTTTAAATAACATATGATATTTCAGTAGCTTAATACATAGAAGTTAATTGCAGAATATAATAGTGATAACATTGAAATTTTTCTAAAAAAAAATTCATCTCAGAATATTGTTCTTTTTGATTAAGACGTGGCAAAGCGACGCTTCAAGTAAAAAACAAAAAGAAAGAAAAGAAACATAACTGCAATGCAGTCGTGACAATTTATGCATTGATAGGTTATATAATTATATGAATTCCCACAAAAATACATACCAAATATTAAAAACCTATAAATAATCATTTTCAATAACGTCTTCAGAAAATTTCTTTTCAAATTAAATGTTTTGTAAAATATAAGTTGCTCCTTGGATAGTACCGAGAGACGAGTGTCATGACTGTCATTTAAATGTGCGGCAAAACAAAAGTTGTTTTCGTGCCGTGTTATGTACTATTTTTTCGTTATTGATCATTTTGAAAAAGATACGAGTACATATGTTTCGAAGCCATAAGTATTTAATGCATAATTTAATTCAGAGTTACCTTGCATGTAAACTTTCCAAATGTGCTTTTTTTAAAGTTTAACAAAAGTAATTTATAGGTTAAGGGGCGCCGATTGCAATTATGTAATTTTCGTAACATTAATAATATTCGTTGTAATAATTTTGTAGATAATGTGTGTTATACGAGAAGTAAGAAAAAAACAAGAATGTGAGATACAAGGCTGGTGGAAGGTGGTTCCAGCAGTATTGGTAATATTTTAATTCCTAAAAAGCTAGAACTTTGAATTTTAAACTGAATAGTTTCTAATTCTGGCATTATACAATTTCAAATTATGCGATTTTTAGGTTTTGCAATTAATAATTCTATAACTTTGATGAATTCAATTTGAAACTTTCAATTCGAAACAGCATTTCGAAATTGGTCAAAGAGGTTAATGAACATTATTTTTACAAAAGCGGTAACTCTTTCGGCTCTTGGCGGCAGTACACCAGTTTCTTCTCCTTATCAAAGATATTGGGTCCTAGCAAAGATATTATAAACGTAGATGCGGTACGGGGCGTCGGAGTGGGGATTATATATATATAGGACATCACACTTTCGGCCCTATCGAGGTGCTGCCCTCATCATACTACGAAGTCGAATTCTTGTTTTCTCATTCTTCGTAAAATATGACGGTAAAGCAGTAGAAAAATTTTTTGAGGTTAGAAAAGTTTAACATATATGTATCGCTGAATTTTTTCAGATCTGAAGCTTGATCCAGGTTTTCGGTACAATCTTTTTTAAATTATAAAAAAAATGTTCTCGAAAAATCATATTTTTAATTTTAAAAAAAGTATTATAGAAAGACATTTCAAGATAAACAAGTGCTGAAAGCATTTTTCTTTGACAATTTTTTTTTAATTGAAATAATCAAATATTTATACCAAAGAAACAACTTTTTTAATGTTTGAATTATTTAAACATTATTTTTTAAATTTAAAATAATAATTAAAACAAAATATATTTCTGGATAAGATATTTTGGTGGAAAATGTATATAGTATTTTTTGAAATCACAAAAGTTCTTCTGAAAAATCGAAATGTTAATTAAAAAACACGTGTTTTTATATATTAATTTGTCGGTAAAATTTTTTGTATAATTTTAATTTTAAATTCAAACAATAATTTTTAACACTTTAAATATTAAACAAAAATTTATTTGATAACAATATTTTATTATCGTAGTTTTAATAAATAATTAATATTGATTTAAAAACAATTTTATTTGGGGATTCTTATTATTTGGGAATTTTCAAATTCGTTAATATTATAAACTGTTCAGGAATCTTATTAGTTTTGGAATTGTATTTTTTGGGACAGAGAGTTTTACCGAGTCGGGAATTTTATTTTTCGGGATATTTCAGCCGTCCCCATACAATTACAGAAAATTTGCTCTAATTATAATTTCGGCGCTCGATCTTGTTGATTTTTGCTACAGTATTATTAAAAAGAAATGTGTATGGAATTTTTTTATATCACAAAGTTAAAGATAATCTCAATTAAAAATTTAAAAATTCGCTGTACATCCAATTTTTATTCTCGGGTCTTGGCAATTTTTTCCTAATCCATTTCAGTGACAGGTAAACAGGGGTGATTTTCTCATAGAAAATAAGTGATTAAAATTTGAAAAAATTGAGTAGGCTTTTTTGACATCTAGGTATGTAAAAAAGGTAAACTGCAGAAAATTTAAAAACTAATTTAAGAACTATTTATACTCTTTTAAGATACCAATACAATTTACATAACACTAATTGTAAAATTTGCAAATTTTTAGGCCTTCAGTTTAGGAACTTGAATTTTAACGTTAAAATTGCTTCGTTTTCAGAATACAGCCTTATTGTTTGAGTTTTCAGAATCTTTCGAAATTTTTCGAAATTGTTAAAAGGCGAAAAAGTTTGAATTTAAAATTTAAAAATGCGAAAATACACTATTTTCCATGTTCATTTGCAATCCAGCGAGTCACTTTCTTTCGCTTCTTTTGAAAGTCGATCCTTTGCTTTTAGTTTTCTTTTTAAACTATACCTTGAATTCAACGCATTTCAAATTAATGAACAGCAATTTCAAAAGTATTTAAAGCCTTAATAAGTTAGACATTTTAAATTTGTAGTCTTCAGAATATATTGAATAATTTCAAATTTAAAGCTATTTAAATATTTCATCTGAATTTTTGAATGGAAAGTGTTCGATA
>NC_046665.1:24400758-24405369 GCF_010883055.1 Belonocnema kinseyi | reverse complement strand
TTTTTGTAAAAATTAACAAATATATATTAAAGGTTCACTCAAGGTCATTTTTGTTCAAAAAGCTTGTTCCTGAATAAATTAACTCTCATTGTTTCCGATTTCTTTCTGTCACTCAGGGTAATTTTCTGTGAAAAATATTGATTTACAAAGAATATTTGTCAAACAATAGAATGGATTTCTTCGCCCGAGGTGCAAACGTAAATTGTACTATAGTAAAAACAACTGGAAAAATTTAGACGAAAGCCAAATTTGGTAAAGAAAACAAACCTTTGTCGACCTATAAATATTAATTTTATTCCCCGAAATATTTTAAAAAAATCTGTTCGAAACACTTTTATTGCAAATATTTAATTGAAGAAAAATATTTGTTATAAAAATAAAAATAGTACAATTTTTAAATACAATTCTTAAAATAAAAAAATCTGTGTGTCAAACCACAATCCAATCCGACTATTGTTTCAAAAGTTATCCGATATACAGACAACCACAACCACAATAACGACGACGTAGACGCCAGAGAGACAGACAGATACCGATGTAAAAACTTGTTTTTCTGACTCAAGGAGCCTCAAAACGTCGAAATTTAATTAAATTCGCGAAAATCATTTTTCGCATAAAACTCTTCTCATTATGAATGAGAATGTGATAAAATAATCATGGGGCCTTGAAAAAGTAACGTTTTTCGCCTCTTGACTTTTTTCCATATCAAGCTTTTTTTGCTTCAAATGTCCATTTTCGTTTGGTTTTTTGGATTTTGAAAATACTTTAACTTTGGTAAGTTTGATTTCATCAAAAAAAGTTGTCCGGATAAATTGTTCATATTTTTTTGCACCATAAATAGCTGTCGATAAAATTTTCAAATTTTGAAAAAAGGTGGTCTCAAAAATTTTGAAAAAGCTTCAACTTTTTGGATTTTTATCAAAAATGGCTGTTTAACGAACTCGATCTTTCTTTTTGATCCCTCAAACAGTTTGTCAAAGCCCAATCCAATCGGACCAGTCTTTCGAAAATTATCCGGTATACAGACAACAACAACGACGACGCCGGACAGACAAACAGACCCCGACGTAAAAACTTGTTTTTTTGACTCACGGGGCCTCAAAACGTCGACATTTGATAAAATCCGAAAAAGTTATTTTTCATAAAAAACTAATACCTTCTTATTTTTGATGAGAATGTAAAAATTATCAACAAGATTTGTAGAAAATCTTTCAAAGAATAAAATTATTGTCCCGTAAGTTACAACCGAAAAATTACAATTTCAAAAAAATTAAAGATGTTTTAAATATTAAGCTAGACTCGCGACCGGGACAAATTAGAAAATGAAAGTAAATTTGAAAATTGAACTGCAGTTCGAGTATTAAAAACTAAACAGTGATTGATTTTACAAGGTGATTCTAGATCTGTTCAAAATGATATAATTTACATATTTTAACGTTAAAATTTCAACTAATTTAATTGCGACCCTACCGAAAAGAATCTTTGAGTATATACTAAAAATTCTTTAGGTCAAAGAAGCTCAGAGAAATTCTCCGTAGGCACTCAGGTAGATATTTTTAAAGGTCCAGGAAGCTCGTTTAAATAGTCTGAAGGCTTTAAAATATCCTTTCCGAAATTGAAATAAGAATACTATCATAAATAACAGGCAGAGAAGCTATCTCAATAGAGTAGCTGACACTCAAGTGTCCTTCTTTTAAGCTTTCGGATTAAAATTTAGAAGTAGATTTTTTTTAATTTCATAGTTGACAGCTTAAAACATAATAATTCGGAATCTACGGGTTTCAATGACTTCACATATCTAACTCTTTTTTTTAATGCTTAAAATTGGAATTCACAGAACGTTTCTCGTAAATGGAATGAGATACGCCAAAAAAAAACAACATTTTTGAATTCAACTAGAAAATTGTATATCAGTATATAAATTATAATTATAAATAAGTATAATGAGAAAGTTCATCAATTAAAAAAAAATGTTAATAATTTAAAGAGAAATTTAAAAAGGGAGAGCGGACTAGCCACGACTAACTACTGTAAATAACTCTGCCCGCCCGGTACGTGACGAATACAAAAGGAACATTATATTACCGTCGCACCACTCTTAAAAGAACCACTAAAACGATCTTGAAAAGGACCCAAATCTCTCAAACTATCTCCGAGACTATTTTGTTTCAAATCGACTTTGTTTATAGACTCAAATGGGTCAGGCTATTTCGCTAAAGAAAACTCAGAAATTTCTTTCGGTAGGGAAAGCCTTAGCAGTGACACTAGTGTAAAGTTGGAATTAATGGTTTCTTAAATGAACGCATTTATTCAATTTCAAAATCTTTCTGAAGTATTATTTCAGTATAAAATATTCCATTTTTAATCTATTTGGTTTGGAAATAAAAAAAAAACAATTTTCAATAGTAAACAATTTGAAAATGAATTGTCACAATTTCAGAGTGACAAATTTAAGCTTGGAATGTTATGATTATAATTGTTTAATTTTTTTATTTGTATTTCGAAGGTAAAAGTATTTTATTTTGATCCTTAAAGAACAGTTAAATAAGCATTAATTTAGAAAAAAATCAAATAAGCTGGAGGTTTCTGAACGTTACAAAGAAAAGAACAAAATTTGGAGCTCCTCAAGAATTTTGAAATACTAGGAAAACAATAAAAATTTCTGGGTAGATTTAAAATGATTTTTTATTTTGCAAAAGTACATAACTCAAAGAGAATATTTAAAAATATTTCAAAACATTTCAAAAGATTTACAATATTAGAAAAAATCTGAAAGCTCTTAAAATAATTTTGTGTGCAGTATTTTACAAAAATGTTCGAAAAAATGGGAATCAGTCTAAAAGACATTTAAAAGTTCCGAAAAATTTTTTAAATAATTTTAAAAGATTTAAAATAATTTAAAAGAGAATAGATACTTTTGATGATTTTGAAATGTTTTCAAATGTTTACTTTTTATTTTGAAAAATTACATAATTTTAAGAGGAGGGATGAATGAAAAATCCCAAAAAATGAAATCTCCGGCACCTGAATAATAATTTTATAAAAATTGCATTAATAAATACATTAAAAAACACGTGTGCTTTGAAAGAAAAAAATGTTCTGCCTAAATTTTCTTCGTACCTACATAATAACATTTTTGAAACAAACTTTGCAGGATTCAATTCAACAACGATTTATATCAAAATTTATTTTTATTATTTTTTTTTTATTAATAAAAAATTCGATTTTTCAGAACTTTTTTATGTTTTTTTCAAATACTATGCACATTTTCCAACAAATTTTTTCATCCAGAAATATATATTCGATTATTGTATTTTCAATAAATAAATAATATTTAATAAACAATTTTTTAAATTGTTTAAATTCAGGAATTTTCTAGTTCGGATATTTTATGATTCAGGCATTTTCTTTGGGGATTTTTAAAATTCGTTAATATCTTATTGTCTGGAATTTTATTTATTTTATTTTTCGTGAATTTTCCAATTCGACTTTTATATTTCGGGACTTTTATAATATCGGGAATTTTATTATTGGTTATTTTTCAATGTACGAATTTTACAGCGTCAGGAATTTTATTTTTCGGGATTTTTCAGTAGCTTTTTCCGAAAAATATAATTCACACATCACTGTAAAAATTCCGAAATTATAACATTTCAATGTTATAATTTCGAAATTTTTACAGTAATGTGGGAATTTTATTTTTAATTGTCCAATTCGGGACTTTTATATTTCGACAATGCATTGTCGAAATATAAAAGTCCCAAATTGGAAAAATCTCCACAATTTACAATCTTACCGAATTTAAGAATTGCCGACAGAAAATTTCCGAATTATACAATATCCCGGCTAGACAACTCTCTAATTTGAACAATTAAAAAATAGTTAGTTAAAAAAAACTTTTTTAATAAAATAATAAAATATTTTTACTGAGGAAAAAACTTTTTTAATGTTGAAAGTTTCTAAAAATTATTGTTCGAATTAAAAATAACAATAATTGAACGAATGTATTTTTGGATAAAAAAAGTTGTTTGAAAATGTCCATTTTATTTTTTTACATTACAGAAAACGCTCGCAAAAATAAAATTATTATTTAAAAAAATAAAAATAAAAGTCGCGTTAAATCAGCCTGCATTGAATCCTGCAATTTTGTTTCATTTGAAGCTCACGTGTTTTAAATTTATGTTTGTATCACATTTTTACAATTATTGTTATTTTAAATTAAAACAATAATTTAAAAAAATTAAACATTAAACTTAATTTCTATAATAAAAATATTTGATTATTGTATTTTTAATAAATAAATAATATTGACCACATAACTGTATTCTCAATTTCTGCAATTCGGGAATTTTCTAGTTTGTATATTTTATCATTAGACAGCATTCGGCCTGGAGTTTTATTATTCGGGAATTTTCAAATTCGATAATATTGTAAACTGTCTAGAATTTCATTATTCTGGAATTTTTTAATTCGGGATTTTCACATTTCAGCATTTTGTTATTTCGGGAAGTTTACAGTGTCGAAAATATTTCAAAAATTTAAAAAGATTTATAAAATTGTAAAAAGCTTGAAGATTTTGAGGCATTTAAAGCTCCTGAAAAACTTAAATAA
>NC_046665.1:24398707-24400658 GCF_010883055.1 Belonocnema kinseyi | reverse complement strand
TCAACTGTATCAATTGTTATGATTTAAAGTTTATTTTAAAATATATTTTATGGAATATGATATTTTTTATGAATGTGCCAGTGAAATTATGTTCGTCTAATTTTGTTTGACAATGCGAAACGTAATCTGGCTTGGAACTGTCGTCTTAACATTTAAAAACCGAAAGAACAATTTTTCTATCACTTGGAATTATAATTATATTTTTATAAAAACGTTAGAATATATAATAATTAAGAAATTGGAAAATACATACGAGAACTTGATTAGACGAATAGTCTAAAAAAGTCCGTAGAAATTGCAGACCACAAAAATAAAAACTAAATAATATTAAAGAACTATATATAGACAATATATATAATGAAAATTATAATTAATAATTTTAGAATTAGTGGAAAATATATGAAACTGTAATATAAATTACTTATCGACTTATATTTGTGGTATTTATTAAAAAAACCAAGTTTTGCAAAGTTATAAATGTAAAAATGTTTTAATTGGCAATTTACTTTCAATCCAAATGGCTCTTGTCCAAGCTAAGCTTACCATCAGTGCGCCTCGAAGGTGTGCCGAGAGTTGCTTACAGCGCTCCAAGTGGCTCTAGGCAAACTATATCGAATGGTGCTGTCTATGGGGAGCGGTGGGTAGAGGGGAAGTGACTTTTTTCGTCGGACGCGCCGTCTACATTTATGGCGGGCAACTAAGCCCGCACCGCATCTACGTTTATAATATCTTTGCCCATGCCGTATCTAGGACCTAATATCTTTGTCCTTATCTATTACTTCGTGTCCGAGCTATCTGCAGTTGTCCCGGAGAATGAGAATAATCTATGACGTCACATAGTAACCTCAACATTATTTTCAATTATCGTTTCGATAATTGTTAATGATTTACATATTGCCATTTATTTCGACTGGCGCCAGTTCTCCATCGCCTGTCCTCGGAGTTTTATGCCTTCCCAGATTAGAACGCCCCTTCAGTGAAAATATAAAATTAGAAATTGTCATCTGCGACAGAGTATCGAGTGTGTTTATAGATTAAGTTTGGTTATGTCAAGTGTTAGTTGGTGTCACGCACGCAGTGATAATGCTTGTATAATTTATATAATTATATGAATAATGCCATTAAAACGAGAGGAGGAATATAAAAACAATAGAATGCAAGTATAGATATTGAAGATTTTGCGCCTAATACCTCTCTCTTTCTGTGCCCTACTACCCGAATCACAGCCCTTACAAAAACAACGCGACATTATGCTATCACTTATTATTTAGGTTTTTAGCACTTACACTTTGCACAACAATTTTTTTCCACTAAACACAAACATTTGCAATTGCACAACGTCATTAATAGCTTATGTTTATACCAGTTCAAAATTTACATCACCTGTTTTCGTAGTTCCTAGAGTTTCCGCATGTAGCGCTATAATCTGGGAAGACATGAAAATTTGAGGACAGTCGATCGCGATTGTGGGCTTTTTTCCACCATTCCCGATATTCGCTGTGAGTCGCGCTCGTGTCGCCACCTAGCGGATTTGAAAGTTAATATCGGGCGTGTGTATTTACATGAGACTACATGGGCAATAATACAAAAATATGTAAGAATTTGTTTAAACATTAATCTTCTAGTTTTAGTAATAGTGTGGGAAAAGTTGGGAACACCAGCGATTAAAACTTCTAATAAAAAACTTGTAGATATACGATTACGAACTTAAAAACTCTACCTGTCACATAGCTAGAAGGTTAAGTCATTCAAAAAAAAATGTATTTCAAAGAAATACACAATAATAAAAATAAGTTATATTGGAGCTTGTTTAAAGTACAATTGTCACCTTCTTAAATTATATATCTTCCAGAAAAAAATTTTCCATTTTTAAGCATAGTTTTTTAAAATGCAGTTCTCACTAATTACTAGTTTTCCAAGACGACTCTGAAACCGTTCAAAAAATGTAAGC